>NW_025550376.1:0-17659 GCF_905237065.1 Salmo salar | reverse complement strand
GTTACCCATCGCGGACCACTTCTCTCACACTACTCCACATTAATACCCACCCCCTAACTAACTACATTTCACATCGTTATCATTTTTCTTTTTTAAAAAGTATATAATTCATATTACTACACAACTACTTTTTTTTTTTGCCATGTAACCAAACTACCATAATACCAAATTTGTCTCACCAAGCTACTGAAAATGTAGTTAATTACTAGTTGAACTACATGTAATTACTACTCCCCAACACTGGTTCCTATGATTGTGTGTGTTTGTTCCTATTTATGCTCATGTTCAGAGTGACGGTGTGTGAGTTCTCCCCCTACTAGGGCAATATATAATCCTTCAGCGAACCGCCACTCAGAGCCATGAGTCCACTCCCTTTGAATCCTGTGCGTTCTGTTTCCCTACCATCCTGAATTTATAGTAACATCATTCTCATTTTCAGGCTAACCAGTGGTCTGGTTTCCAGTCTGGTCTAGTTGGTTAAGCAAACGACTGCATAGTAACCAGTTATTCATTCCTTCATCACAAACTATGGAAGTCTATTATATTAACTCTTTCATAATACATCAACACATAGTTCTTACTTTTTTCTCTTTGTGTTTCCCTTGACCTCCACAAAGTCTCCTGTCACCTTACCATCACTCCTCTGGGTTGAAGTGCTTTCACATCAGCTAATTTATCCTTTGTTCACAACACACCTGGCAACAGGGAAATACCCAATTTTACTTCTCAAATTACACTATTGTTCCTTTATTACTGCTGGTTTAATCTACTTCTATGTAATTCTTTCCGATACAAAATCAAGGCACCTCTAAATGGGCATTCATTAAAATGTCAGTAGAATATAGAAAGTAAAACACACAATTCATTTAGCAATGTTACCTCATTGATACAAACAAAGTCATGAAAAAATAATCAAAAAATTGTTTTATCAGTGAGATTCGGCCTGCATGCATGCAGTGTAACGGAAATACCTCTGTTCAGTTGCTCCGCCCTGGGGTAACACTCCACGGCGTGAATGATACAGCCCGAATTCCCGTTCAGCGCGGGAAGAAGCGGCAACTCTCTCCCATGCGAGCTACCACTGGCTGAAAAGTGGGTGGCAATCGAAGTCCATTTCACGTCTGAGGTCAAAATAAAATATGCAGTAATTACTACAGCCTTTCACAACCATATGGGCCGATGATGTTACAAATATTCTAGTCACAGAATAGCAAATGGAAAAAATGGAGTCCAATAAATGTAGGTCTATTCAGAATATTAGCCTAATATAAGTTGTTAGAATGAAGCAAAAATAAATCAACCTTAATTCCCGCTGCTTCACTGCTGGGGTACAGAAAGTGATTGATTCTAAAGGCTACAGATGTTTTTATAGTCTTGTCAAATCTGCAATATTCTTTATAATCCATTCCTTAACAATCAAAACCTTTCAAATTTTGCTGAAGAGTCTAGTTTAAAATCCCAAACCAGAGTCTTAGCATTTATCGTTATGAGGTGCCTGCAAATCCTATTATGTTCTACTGCCAATGGATGATTGCTGTCCTTTCTACTCTGTGAGTGCGTTAATCTTTTTTTAGGTTACATAATGAGGCGGGAACTTCGCTGTAAAACACCCTGCATTGCTTTATTCACCACCACCCCTAATTTGATTTTGTTTTAGTTGTGATCACTTCGATAGAATAAGGGACCTGCCTTAAAAACACTCCTCCCTATCATATCAACCTATATATGAGACTTTTACCATATTCTCCATCATATACTTTTTTTAACTGTTACAATCCTCCTTCAAAAATCATAACGGTTTTTCATTTAATTTTAGATAATTTGTATGCATTATACATTTCACTTTCTCGAGTTTGTTGCTGTATCTTATCCATTACTTTCCGGGATTGTCTGTTTAAAAATTACATCAAAGGGGTGAACCCCCCAAACAGTGCATCCGTGCCAGACAGCATGGGACGACAGTAAAGGGTGATATGCCGCGTTCAAGTGGTAGTCAGAACTAGGAAACTCGTACATTTCTGATTTGCTAACTGTTTGCATGCGGCACGTGTACTGTATCCTGTAACCACGACCAGTTAGCAAGTCGGGAATGTGAGTTTCCTAGTTCCGACTACCACGTAAACGTGGCAATATTCACATGCCAGTGTACGTGTGATAATAGGAATGTTTCCATCTCATGCACCTTTTTAATTAACCTAACATGGTTGTTTTCCTTGACACCTGTTGAGAGCTCTGGGTGGAGCCCCTTTTGGTGATTTGGCAATTGGCATTCAACACAGCCAAAAGCGGTAATCTCAATACAGTGTTCTGCCAGACAACAGTTCAGACGCTTCCTTCTACGGATACACTGCATAACGGACTGGACTGCTCAATACTTGCTGTTACAGATTCCTTGAAAAGTTATGAAATATTGCTATTTTATTTTCTGACAGGCTTAAAATTATTATCCATTAGGCCTTTACTGCATAAACTGTGCTTATCCCAGGTTAATAATTGGGCAATGGGAATTTTTATCTTCTACCTCTGCTTATTAAACAGAGGTTGAACAAGGTCACAAACATTGTCAATGTCACACCATGTAAAACATATTTTTCCAAACACTGGAATGTTAAAGATGTTACAATATTTATTTTATAGGTCTACATACTTAAGATTTTTCTGTTACATTGTTTATGTAATGATCTTTTGATCAATGTGAAGCAGGTGTTAAAGCACACTAATCTTCAATCACATTGTCCTTATTTGGACATTTTTCTATTCAAAGAAAAATTATTCAATATTTTTTATAATTCCGGCATTTCTAGAGATAGAAATCCCAAAGAGAGGAGCTGAACAAATCCGTGATTAATGTTGGCCAGTCTCCCCGAACCACTTTGTCCTGGAGAGGAATGGGGCGTATAAAAACGACCTTATAATAATTAGGTCATTATGACATGCAGGGTGAACATCATGTTCTACAATTACATTGACACCACATCCACAACAATGTCATATAAGCCTCCTGCATGTCACAGGTCTTAGCACTTCCTCGATTGGGTATCTTATGACCATCCATCACACACGTCTGAGTTGTGTTTACATCCACTGCCTCTTGACCCCATTTAGAGCAGAAAGTTGTGTGACTTATACAACCCTGGCACTCAATGGACATGTGTTAAGTACTAGAGCTGGTGGGACGACGTGTCCTTCCTGCCATGGCGTCGGTTGGTAATAGAAGTAGAGTCTTTGAGTACCTAAAAACAGCTTCAACCATGATCCTGAAGAGAGGGGGTGGTAACATTTGCTACAGAGGCATTGATTTTCATAAGAGATTGGCCTAAGGCGGACCTCATTTAAGGACTTAATCATAATGCTGCAATCATAAAGTACTTTACTGGCTAATATCTCATCACTGTTGGAATTGTTTACACTGTGAGAGTACAAAGGAGACTATGAATACATTATCTGGAATAAGTATGTTGTTATTGTGAGCAGTGTTACTGACTTATTAAACACAAAGCCAATTGGATATTGTTATCCAAAGCTATGCGCATACCATTCATATTATCCATAGGAGCCAAATGTCTAATGAAATGCACACTAGACCACGATCTAGCATATAAGCTCAAAACCTTATTACAGCAAATAAAAAAAGCATACACTTCCATTTAATTTAGAAAGTTTATGAATTTGCCATTTATTTTTGTCATACATACCATTCGCCTGTTTAACCTTCCAAATTTACTCAAACGTGTTGAGCCATCCACACACTAGACACAATTTTGGGAAAAGGTGCAGTGTTCACAGGACATCTTCCCACTCATTAAAGCCCAGAAAAAATTACTATGATTATCCATTGAGATCAACTACACATTTAACTATTTCAAACTGTTAGATTTGTCTATTAATTCTGTCATGGTCAAGTTTGATACAGTAGGAAGCTTTCTTGTTTCCCGCCTTGTCCGTCTCAGGGAATGCCAAGTGGAATGGTGAAGGAGAGGTAATCGCCCACCTCACCCCATTCTGCTCTGAAGTGTTGGAATATGGTTATCCATGTGGTGAGTACTGCAACCCACAGTAGCAACCCCAGCCCTGAACGCTTTACATCTGAAAGAGAGATGTAATTTATTGTAGTCATCTTTGCATAGAAACTGCATACTTTCACTAATACTTACACTAATGTTAAAATAATACAAAGCCAACTTTGTTTTCGCTGGATCATCTTATCTCATCATGGATATTAGGCCTACATCTCATAAGACACACAACCTGTAACATAAATGTATTATTTATCCAGTATGTGGATGAGCCACAACAAACCTGGACAACTAATAATTTGTACAGGAATCTTTAGCTATATTAATTCACAGAACCTTCTCTGTGTACTCACATGTTTTGATCTGGAGTTGTTCAGTATATGTTGGCTTTACAAAGGCCTCTTTGAAAAACCACACCACATTCACCAGCCACAGGAACGGAAGGAATGCAAATCCCCCTGAGAGAGAAAGTCATTACAGTATTACTACACACACACACTTGAAGTCGGAAGTTTACATACACTTAGGTTGTAAAACTTGTTTTCAACCACTCCACAAATTTCTTGTTAACAAACTATAGTTTTGGCAAGTCAGTAAGGACATCTACTTTGTGCATGACAAGTAATTTTTCCAACAATTGTTTACAGACAGATTATTTAACTTATAATTCACTGTATCACAATTCCAGTGGGTCAGAAGTTTCCATACACTAAGTTGACTGTGCCTTTAAACAGCTTGGAAAATTCCAGAAAATGATATCATGGCTTTAGAAGCTTCTGATTGACTCATGATGTCAATTAGCTTATTGGAGGTGTACCTGTGGAGGTATTTCAAGGCCTACCTTCAAACTCAGTGCCTCTTTGCTTGACATCATGGGAAAATCAAAAGAAATCAGCCAAGACCTCAGAAAATAAATTGTAGACCTCCACAAGTCTGGTTCATCCTTGGGAGAAATGTCCAAACGCCTGAAGGTACCACGTTCATCTGTACAAACAATAGTACACAAGTATAAACACCATGGGACCACGCAGCTGTCATATCGCTCAGGAAGGCGACGCGTTCTGTCTCCTAGAGATGAACGTACTTTGGTGCGAAAAGTGCAAATCAATCCCAGAACAACAGCAAAGGACCTTGTGAAGATGCTGTAGGAAACAGGTACAAAAGTATCTATATCCACAGTAAAACGAGTCCTATAGACATAACCTGAAAGGCCGCTCAGCAAGGAAGAAGCCACTGCTCCAAAGCTGCCGTAAAAAAGCCAGACGAAGGTTTGCAACTGCACATGGGGACAAAGATTGTACTTTTTGGAGAACTGTCCTCTGGTCTGATGAAACAAAAATAGATCTGTTTGGTCATAATGACCATCTTTATGTTTGGAGGAAAAAGGGGGAGGCTTGCAAGCCAAAGAACACCATCCCAACCGTGAAGCACAGGGGTGGCAGCATCATGTTGTGGGGTTGCTTTGCTGCAGGAGGGACTGGTGCACTTCACAAAATAGATGGCATCATAAGGTAGGAAAATTGTGGATATATTGAAGCAACATCTCAAGACATCAGTCAGGAAGTTAAAGCTTGGTCGCAGATGCGCCTCCAAATGGACAATGACCCCAAGCATACTTCCAAAGTTGTGGCAAAATGGATTAAGGACAACAAAGTCAAGGTATTGGAGTGGCCATCACAAAGCCCTGACCTCAAACCTATAGAAAATTTGTGGGCAGAACTGAAAAAAAGCGTGTACGAGCAAGGAGGCCTACAAACCTGACTCAGTTACACCAGCTCTGTCAGGAGGAATGGGCCAAAATTCACCCAACTTATTGTGGGAAGGTTGTGGAAGGCTACCTGAAACATTTGACCTAAATTAAACAATTTAAAGGCAACGCTACCATATACTAATTGAGTGTATGTAAACTTCTGACCCACTGGGAATGTGATAAAAGAAATAAAAGCTGAAATAAATCACTACTATTTTTCTGACATTTCACATTCTTAAAAAAATAAATAATTGACCTAATACAGGGAATGTTTACTAGGATTATATTTCAGGAATTGTGAAAAACTGAGTTTAAATTTATTTGTCTAAGGTGTATGTATGTAAACTTCAGACTTCATCCAGAGGTACATGTCCAATTGACTCAAATGATGTCAATTAGCCTATCAGAAGTTTCTAAAGCCATGACATCCTTTTCTGGAATTTTCCAAGCTGTTTTAAGGCAGAGTCAACTTAGTGTATGTAAACTTCTGACCCACTGGAATTGTGATACAGTGAATTATAAGTGAAATAATCTGTCTGTAAACAATTGTTGGAAAAATGACTTGTGTCATGCAAAGTAGATGTCCTAAATGACTTGCCAAAACTATAGTTTGTTAACAAGAAATTTGTGGAGTGGTTGAAAAATGATTTTTAATGACTCCAACCTAAGTGTACGTAAACTTCCGACTTCAACTGTGTGTGTGTGTACATACACACAACGTTGTGAAAACATCAATTCACAACACTAACATTGGATAGTTCATTAAATGTTTTTATCTTTGAACCATGCCAGGGGATTTCACGTGGCTTATAATTAGAGCACAACAACACTTGGTAGTTCACTACCAACTTACCTAAATAGTATTTCCTGCAAAGGGTGAGTTTCTCCTCATTGGGAAGGCGCTCTAGGTTCATGTTGATTTCCTGTTATTTCCCCCTTCGTTTTGACAGCTTTTCAAAGAGACCTTGAAGTATGAAGGAAGAGTATAAAAGTGAGAGGGTCTTTTGAAGATCTAGACTGGCACATTTCGGCTTCATGGAAGTGCCCGTCTGTAAAATGAGGGTGCCCCCTACCGATAAGAGTGGAACAAGTCTTGTGTTTCCACCCAACTTTTGCCTGGCTATCTTCCCAGACTACACGATAAAATAACATATTTAAACACCAATTTTGCTTACTATTGAAGTATTTTAAGGGGAAATGTGTAGGCTCGTAGCTAAGTTTTGAAAAAACAGTCGAAAATACTGCGTGCTGGATGGCTAACAATATATGCTACAATGTTAACAGCAATTGTCCTCTATAGGAACCACTATTACAGAAAAAACAGCATTAATAATATTTTCCGAGGCTTTTACCTGTAATCTTTCATTAAATAGATGTCAAATAGCTCTAAATTGCTTGACAAATTAACGTTAAAAAGCTCAAAACATCAACACAAAAGAGCATTTCAACTCGTTCCTTTCCGCTTCCTGCTCCAGTTTTCTGAAGAGGGGGATGTGACATCCATCCTGCCCCACCGCCAGTTCATTGTGGGTAATGTAGTTCAGATAGCGTAAATAGAAACGTATGTTTTGGCATTTAAATTAAAATATATTTCAAGTGTAATTCACTTATGCTTGTAGTAAATCACCTATGATTTATGACAGTGCAGATTATCTGAATTGCCATGCAAAAGATATGTAAAATATGTGCCTTGCAGTTGCACAATTACTGTTAACCTGCCTGTCTTATTCTGTGAATATGTTCCATCAATGAAGTTTACTACAATATACAACCACAATTCTCCTCTTATCAATGCAAAAAATATAGGCCTAGACTTGTGGATGTTTTCAATTCTTCTTTTCAAATTATGTTTCGAGCTTGATTCAGGTACATTGACTCTCTTTTTTTCAAATTATGTTTAGAGTTTGATTTAAGTGCATTGACTCTCTCTCATGTAAGGAGCGTGCACATAATGTACGTTCATTCAGTATGATCATATCAGAAGACGAGGACATGCCGCTCGGCAACTGAGGAATAGGGACAAGCCTAAACACCTTGTTACAACGGCAGATGGCCATTCACAAAATGTGTATATTTTTTGCATGAAGGGAAGCTGGGCCTTGTAGTTAATTATCAATAATCGTAATGGCTGTAGTCAAACAATGATCGAGCAATGTGTCCTTTGTTTAATATCAAATGGGTTTATTACTTGCATTACATATTGCATTGCACACACCACTCCTATAAATTCCAATCATCATTTATATAAAGATTTGCAAGTTACCCTGTGAAGCTTTTCTTGGACTTACTTCATTTCCCAGCAGTCTTGCGGGGTCCCCCTCCCTATCTCGCGCCTTCCCTCTTGTCTCACCTCAAGTTGCTATCGGTGTTGTTTTTGAAGCTATGATGGCGGCAGCGGGATGCGGATCAGCAACCGCGGCTGCCATAGGAGGCCAAGTTGGCACTGCTGCACCCCGAGGTCGCTTCCCTGGTCGGCCTTGGTCGTCTCGCAGCCGCTTGCGTTCTGAGAAGCGTTGGCAACTCGACCGATCAGGGGCAGAAGCTGACGATGTGACTAATGTTGGAGGCCCAAGGCCCTCAAGCCTGGTACTAGCGTTAAACGAGGACCAGTCTCACTTGCGCTTACTTGGGATAGAGTCGAACCACAAGAACTTAGCGGAGGCTGGGTACAGCTCAAGTGGGAGCGAAGAGGTGAGAGCCCAAATCGCTGCTGGAGTTAGTATATTTTTGCTTCTTTTATCAAGTCATTTTGGTTACCTGTGTTGGTGTGTAGTTTTGTGTGTGTGTGTCATGTAGAGTTAGCTCCGTTTCATAATACTTTGCTTTAAGTGTCAACATTAGTTAGCTAACTAGCTAACGTTAGCAGGAGCGACTTCATGAGATGTTCGTCAATAACGCCTGCTAACAAAGGGGAAGGCTAATGTAATATTTGTCTGCATTGGAGCTCTATGGTTAGTTAGACATACGATTTACCACGAATAACTTACACCCACGCTAGCTAGCCAGGTATTTGTCTTAAATGAGTGTTTAGTAGGTTTATGCCTGTATTTGCTGCAGTGAGTAACGAACGTAGCTACATAAATGTTTCTATGAATTCAAGAGGGGGAGGGGCTACGTCAGATACCTACTCTCTATGATAGCTAGCTAACTACCGTTTATGGGGATAATTTCACGTTCCTTTCAAAAACATGGTTTGCAGAGTGTCACCCAGGTCAGTTTTGTCGCAGTCACTGAGTCAATTAATGTTACGCTTGCTAATGTAACTAGCTTGTTGAAGTCATTGGAGGGAAAACTATAATAACGAAACCCGGTAGTGGGTAAATTTGTCATGATGTGAGATGTTATCTATCGTTACTTGGCCTGCTATTGCAGTCCATTTTCTATTTCAGTACAAGCAAGAGAGGACCACCAAGCATATTAGATATTTCAATTTGACATATAAATGACCTAGGCCTACCTAATGATGTTAAGTATTCATATGTTAATAATCTCACTTGGACCCTAGCTCCACATTCGCCGACAAAATGCTGCTGCCACAATATCGACTTTATTTGCATATTAGCAGGCATGTAGCAGATGTAGTTAGAGTCCCAACCCCTCCCCAGTTCCCAGGCATGCCTGGGTCAATTGCTGCTGGTTTCTTGGTAATGCCTCGCCATCCATGAACAAAACTGCATTACCTGGAGGAGAAGAGAATTTGAAAGAAGTGCTTGGACTGTTTTTTGAATGATTAACTTAACTAGTTGATGTAATGGCTTGTCCAGTGCACTTGTGTTGGGTTTGTAATGGTATAGTAATGGTATAGTTTGGTGCTCATCCCAATGATGGTAAACATTTGACATGGGAGACCTATTCCAAGAAGGCAGTAACCTATTACACTATACTTGGTAATTTCCATGTAAAATGACCCATGAGCACCAACGTGAAGTTCGTAGGCGCATATCAAATTGGGTGTAAAATGAAAGCTAAGAGTCTATATTTTTGGTAAATGAAGGAACAGATGCATAAGAAAAAAACGTATTTCAAAAAATAAATACATTTGGTATTGATTTCTGGCAAAATAGATGGGAAAGGGTCTTTAAAAATAAAAGGTATTAGAAATACATCAAAACACAATGTTGACGTAAAGACCCCCTGCCAACTAATATAAGCAATGTATATTTTGTTTTAGAGTAATGATTTGCCTTTAAGTTGAAGAAACTTTTCCTTGTGCCTTGTAAAATCCCATGTCTTTAAGATATTTTCAAATTTCTCTCCCTCATGTGGAGGGAGGATAACGAAAGTTCACAGAAGTAACAAGTAAATGTAGACCTAGCAATTAGTTCATGTTTTTACCGATAACCCATTTTCGTTGATCAATTATTAAGTAATCATTAATGGAATTACTGCAATTGTCAACAATGGGAAATCATAGTAGTCACAAACCACCATTGAATCACCTGCTACTGTCCTTCCTCCCATTGGCATACTGTTAGTGCACTCGGAAAGTATCCAGCCTTATTCTGAAATGGATCAAATAAAAACATTGTTCTCATCAATCTACACACAATGCCCCATAATGACAAAGCTAAAACAGGTTTTAGAATTTTTAGCAAATTTATAAAAAAAACAGATGCCTTATTTACGTAAGTATTCAGACCCTTTACTATGAGTCTCGAAAATGAGCACAGGTGCATCCTGTTTCCATTGATCATCCTTGAGATGTTTCTACAACCTGATTGGAGTCCACCTGTGGTAAATTCAATTGATTGAACATGATTTGGAAAGGCACACACCTGTCTATGGTAAGGTCCCACAGTTAGCAGTGCTTGTCAGAGCAAGGAATTGTCCGTCGAGCTCCGAGACAGGATTGTGTGTGTCGAGGCACAAATCTGGGGAAGGGTACCAAAACATTTCTGCAGCATTGAAAGTACCCAAGAACACAGTGGCCTCCATCATTCTTAAATGGAAGAAGTTCGGAATCTCCAAGACTCTTGTTAGAGATGGCTGCCCGGCCAAACTGAACAATCAGGGGCCTTGGACAGGGGAGGCGACCAAGAACCCGATGGTCACTGATTGACAGAGCTCCACCAATCAGGCCTTTATGGTAGAGTGGCCAGATGGAAGCCACACCTCAGTAAAAGGCACATGACAGCCTGCTTGGAGTTTGCCAAAGGGCACCTAAAGAACTCTCTGACCATGAGAAACATGATTGAACTCTGGAGGAATCCTGGCACCATCTCTACAGGGAAGCTTGTTGGTGGCAGTAGCATGCTGTGGGAAGGTTTTTCTTTCAGCGGCAGGGACTGGAAGCCTAGTCAGGATCGAGGCAAAGATGAACGGAGCAAAGTACAGAGAGATCCTTGATGAAAGCCTGCTCTGGAGCGATCAGGACCTCAGACTGGGGTGAAGGTTCACCTTCCAACAGGACAACGACCCTTTCGGTTTCTGTCCCAACGCTCTAACCACTAGGCTAGACAACACAGGAGTGGCTTCGGGAGAAGTCTCTGAATGTCCTGAATGTCCAGCCAGATCCCGGACTTGAACCCGATCGAACATCTCTGGAGAGACCTGAAATATGCTTCAACAAAGTACTGAGTAAAGGGTCTGAATACTTATGTAAATGTAATATTTCAGTTTATTTTTAATACATTTGCAAAAATGTATTAAACCTGTTTTTGCTTTGTCATTATGGGGTATTGTGTGTAGATTGAAGGGGGGAGTGATACATTTTAGAATAAGACTGTAACATATTTTTTGTTGTTGGAAAAAGTCAAGGAGTCTGGATTTTTTGGTCGTTCTAGACCAGCCTGATTTGCCCTAACATAGACGTCCATGATTGGTTCAGATTTGGTCCGATCACCAATCCTAGACGCCTGTGTTTCACAAGTTTGCACAGTACAGTGAAGCACAGCTGGGTACAGTAAAGACAAGAGTATAGTTCATTACGCTGTTAATGCAGAATTCTGCGTTTTTCACTCAGAAAAGAGAACTCCTAAGATACTCTATCTTACTGCGTTTTGTAAGCACAGATCTAAAATGCTTCTTACAGTAACTTCTGTTCAGCATCAGAATTTTTTTTTGTGCTTCAGTTGCAGTTCTCCACTTTTCTCGGTGTAGCCTACTTTTCTCCAGTAAAATGCAAGATTAATTTCATGCAACAGATTAGGAAATGTAGCTGGCTACGCTCTTTCTATGATGAACAATAGAAATATGATGGCCATGCATCGTTTTTGCAAAAAATACCTTGCTTTTTTTTCATTTTAAACTAATTTACTTGTGTGGCTGCTAGCCAAATAGTGTTGCACTTCTGTTGTCATCTGATTTAAATGAAGCTATTTTCTGCTGAATGTGTTGTACTAATGTATTCTCTGTGAAGGAGAACTATAGTTGCACATCCCTGATCACTCTATTGAAACAAAACACTGTCTTTCAACATAAAACACATGGGGAGATGGTTTAAAACGCAGATTTTGATTTCTGAACTCTAATGCGACCCCTGGTACAGTAAAGTTTGGTACAGTAGAGTCTACTGTACTGAATAGGATCTTAACAGTTAACCGTTAATTGGTTAGCCGAAAATACATTTGACCGCTCATGCTTATCAGTCTATAGTTTAATTTTGCATAATTTAGGGGAATTAAATTGGCCGTGTGTATTTTCGTTGGTTGTCATGTATCTTATCTGTCACACCACAGCTTACAGAGAATAGCCTATCACCTGTCAGAGAGCAGCTCCTCAAAAGATGGTACTGGAGTGAAACGTGCTTTTATATATAACTTTTTATTTCCCAATCTCAACTCATAATTTAAGCTCGCCTCCCATTCCCCATTTGAGTACATATGCTACAGTCAGGCTAGCAGTGCATCACCCACCACTTTGCAGTGAGCTTTAGGCAGTATAATTGTTTGAAACCTGAAAGTTTTACTTGACTTCAAATAATGAGGCATGTCTTATCTTGCTTCAAGGTAGCCCATAAAAACGAGGCAATTATTTTATATAAACTCTTATGCCATTAACTTTAATTTTGCTACTGTTCTATTGGTTTTCTTATCAACTTTCTTTTGTTGTCTAGAAACCCAAAGGCACAATCTAGTCATATTAGCAACTCATCCTAATTGTTGCTGTTAGATTCCCATCTTTTTGTGTAACAGATTTTAATCCCTGTCACACATGAAACCACTCGCATTAGGTGCACTGTTTTGGAACTGTGTTTTCCCGCATAATGCATTTTGGCAAATGTTTGAAAATTACATTTTATTTCCTGCTTCATTACATGCGTTGCATGTTCCATAATAGGCTATAGCCTTTTCACTGTAAGACAATGGGCTTCTATTGTTGCATGTTTGCATGTAGAGTCTTAATGAAAATGGCCGCTCCTTTTCTATGTATAGTATTTTCGGGTTGATCACGCCATTTTACTGTTTGGTAAAATGTAGCTGTTTTATTGACCGGTTAATGAGGGTAGGTTAGTCGGCAGCAGAATTGACCGAAATTTGCATCCCTAGTAGTGAACTGTGCTGTACTGTTTAAAAAAAACAACAGCATGAACAATGTTTATTTATTTTATTTCACCTTTATTTAACCAGGTAGGCAAGTTGAGAACAAGTTCTAATTTACAATTGCGACCTGGCCAAGATAAAGCAAAGCAGTTCGACACATACAACAACACAGAGTTACACATGGAGTAAAACAAACAGTCAATAATACAGTAGAAAGATAAGTCAAATACAATGTGAGCAAATGAGGTGAGATAAGGGAGGTAAAGGCAAAAAAGGCCATGGTAGCAAAGTAAATACAATCTAGCAAGTAAAACACTGGAATGGTAGATTTGCAGTGGAAGAAAGTGCAAAGTAGAAATAATGGGGTGTAAAGGAGTAAAATAAATAAATACAGTAGGGGAAGAGGTAGTTGTATGGGCTAAATTATAGATGGGCTATGTTCAGGTGCAGTGATCTGTGAGCTGCTCTGACAGCTGGTGCTTAAAGCTAGTGAGGGAGATAAGTGTTTCCAGTTTCAGAGATTTTTGTAGTTCGTTCCAGTCATTGGCAGCGGAGAAGTGGAAGGAGAGACGGCCAAAGGAGGAATTGGCTTTGTGGGTGACCAGAGAGATATACCTGCTGGAGCGCATGCTACAGGTGGGTGCTGCAATTGTGACCAGTGAGTGGAGATAAGGGGGGACTTTACCTAGCAGGGTCTTGTAGATGACCTGGAGCCAGTGGGTTTGGCACCAGTATGGAAGCGAGGGCCAGCCAACGAGAGCATACTGGTCGCAGTGGTGGGTAGTATATGGGGCTTTGGTGACAAAACGGATGGCACTGTGATAGACTGCATCCAGTTTATTGAGTAGGGTATTGGAGGCTATTTTGTAAATTACATCGCCGAAGTCGAGGATCGGTAGGATGGTCAGTTTTACGAGGGTATGTTTGGCACCATGAGTGAAGGATGCTTTGATGCCAAATAGGAAGCCAATTCTAGATTTAACTTTGGATTGGAGATGTTTGATGTGAGTCTGGAAGGAGAGCTTACAGTCTAACCAGACACCTAGGTATTTGTAGTTGTCCACATATTCTAAGTAAGAACCGTCCAGAGTAGTGACGCTGCACGGGCGGGCAGGTGCAGGCAGCAATCGGTTGAAGAGCATTGGAAGGAGAGTTGTATGGCATTGAAGCTCGTCTGGAGGGGTTGTTAACCTCTATGGGCTAGGTGGGACGCAAGCGTCCCACCCGTGGTGCACTCCATCAACAGCAGGTGCATTTTCAAGAGCGGCAAATTTGAATCCAAATAAATGTCAAAATTCAAATTTTTCAAACATACAACTATTTTACACCCTTTGAAAGATAAACATCTCTCCTTAATCTAACCACGTTTTACGATTTCAAAAAGGTTTTACGGCGAAAGCATAAATTTAGAGTATGTTAGGACAGTACATTTACAAGAGTTGTGTGTAATGTTTGTCAATTCAAAGACAGGGTCACCAAAACCATAAAACCAGCTAAAATGATGCACTAACCTTTTACAATCTCCATCAGATGACACTCCTAGGACATCATGTTAGACAATGCATGCATTTTTAGTTCTATCAAGTTCATATTTATATCCAAAAACAGCGTTTTACTATGGCATTGATGTTGAGGAAATCGATTTCCCCTCCAATAACGGCAGTCAAGTCAACACCACAAATTAAATAATTAAAATTAGAAAACATTGGTAAAATATTATATTGTCATTTAAAGAATTATAGATTTACATCTCTTGAACGCAATCAACTTGCCAGATTTAAAAATAACCTTACGGGAAATCACACTTTGCAATAATATGAGCACTGCGCCCAGAAAAATACGCGTTCGCGATACAGACTAGACGTCATGTTGGGGAGATCTAAAATCGAAAATACTATGTAAATAATCCATTACCTTTGATTCTCTTCATCAGATGTCACTTCCAGGTATCACAGGTCCATAACGAATGTAGTTTTGTTCAAAAAAGCTCATCATTTATGTCCAAAATCTCCGCCTTGTTAGCACATGATCTAAGCCAGCCGGACTTCGTCATGAACGAGGGAAAAATATATTTACGTTCGTTCAAACATGTCAAACGTTGTATAGCATAAATCATTAGGGCCTTTTTAACCAGAACATGAATAATATTCAAGGTGGACGAATGCATTCTCTTTTATAACGTATTGGAACAAGGGTACCCAACATGAACTCGCGCGCCAGGTGTCTAATGGGCCATCATCGTTCCATGGCTCTTGTTCGGGTCAGATCTCCCTCCAGAAGACTCAAAACACTTTGTAAAGTCTGGTGACATCTAGTGGAAGCAATAGGAAGTGCCAAAATATTCCTCAGCCCCTGCTGTTTTTCAATGGCATAGGTTTAAAGGTAATACAACACATCAGGTATCCACTTCCTGTCAGAAAATGTCTCAGGGTTTTGCCTGCCAAATGAGTTCTGTTATACTCACAGACACCATTCAAACAGTTTTAGAAACTTTAGGGTGTTTTCTGTCCATATATAATAAGTATATATTCTAGTTACTGGCAGATTAGTAACCAGATTAAATCACATTTTTTTATCCAGCCGTACAAATACTGCCCCCCAGCCCTAACAGGTTAACACAGTGTCCAAAGAAGGAGCCAGAAGTATACAGAATGTCGCCCTAGAGGGATTTGATCAGAGACTCACCAGCAAAGAGCGACATCATTTGATGTATACAGAGAAAAGGTTACCCAAGAATTGAACCCTGTGGCACCCCCATAGAGACTACCAGTGGCCCGGACAACAGGCCACGAGACATATTGAACTCAATCAGAGAAGTAGTTGGTGAACCAGGCGAGGCAACATTTGAGAAACCGAGGCTAACCTTGAGTCTGCCGATGAGAATGTGGTGATTGACGGAGTTGAAAGCTTTGGCCAGCTCAATGAATACGGCAGCACAGTATTGTTTCTTATCGATGGCGGTTATGATGTTTAGGACCTTGAGCGTGGCTGAGTGCAACCATGACCAGCTCTGAAACCAGATTGCACGGAGAAGGCTGCGGTGGGTTTCGAAATGGTCGGTAATCTGTTTGTTGACTTGGCTTTGAAGACCTTAGAAAGGCAGGGTAGGGAGTAGATATAGGTCTGTAGCAGTTTGGGTCAAGAGTGTCCCCTCCTTTTGAAGAGGGGGATGACAGCAGCTGCTTTCCCAATCTTTTGGAATCTCAGACTTACCACGAGAGTGGTTGCAACAGTTTCGGGCAGATCATTTTAGAACTGAAAGGGCCAGATTGTCTAGCCCGGCTGATTTGTAGGGGTCCAGATTTTGCAGCTCTTTCAGAACATCAGCTGACTGGATTTCCGGGAGAAGGAGAAATGGGGAAGGCTTGGGCGAGTAGCTGTTGGGGTGCAGTGCTGTTGACATGTAGGGGTAGCCAGGTGGAACGATGGCCAGCTGTATGAAAAATGCTTATTGGAAATTCTCAATTATAGTGAATTTATCAGAGGTGACAGTTTCCTATCCTCCAGTGCAGTGGGCTGGGAGGAGGTGTTGTTCTTATTCTCCATGCACTTTACAGTGTCCCAGAACTTTTTTGAGTTTGTGTTACAGGAAGCAAATTTCTGGCCTGAAAAGCTAGCCTTGGCTTTTCTAACTGCCTGTTATATGTGTTGGTTTCTTTCCCTGAATAGTTGCATAACACGGGGCTTTCATGCTAATGCAGAAAGCCACAGGATGTTTTTGTGTTGGTTAAGGAGCAGTCAGGTCTGGAGAAGAACCAGCGTGTGTATATCTGTTCTTGGTTCTAAATTTCTTTTCCGAATGGGGCATGGTTATTTAAGATGGTGAGGAAGGCATTTTAAAAAACAATGTTAGGCATCCTCTACTGACGGGATGATCCAATATCCTCCCATATACAGGCCAGGTCATTAGAAACTGTCACTGAATTTTGGAGTGTTGGCGCAGTGATGAGGGGAGTCGTTTTGACGTGGCATACCATTACGGATGCAGCTGGTAGGCAGCATGGCTGAGATCTTGGATTAAACCTGCAGAGATTGTAATGTGTGGGGTGGCGAGTTGAGGTTAGGATGTTATCTGTGCAGAATTGCCGTGTTTTACAGTTTTGATTACCTTTGATTACCTTTATACTTTTCTCATCCACATTGCTATTAATAACAAATGTTGATTTTGGTCAAAATAATCCTACCGTTATATCCATTAGCGGCATTTTGTTAAATGCGTTCCAAACACTATCCGAAGTGTAAATAAGGAGTCCACGGGCATGCGGCAGTGCGTGACAAAAATTTCTAAATATTTCCATTACCGTGCCCGAAGCATATCAAACACGCTGTTTAAATCGTTTCTACCACATTTTTCGTAAAGCGATAATATTGAAGGCGGCGGGAGTCTGCATTTGGTAAACAGAAACAACATT
>NW_025550375.1:0-19130 GCF_905237065.1 Salmo salar | reverse complement strand
TCTATGGTCTTCTAGCCTGTGTTGGGCTGCAGTTACAATACAGTACCACTCCAGAAGGATCATCTAATGTGGACCATGGGAACAATGATGACATCCTGGTAGTTTTGGTTCAGCAGATGGAGAAATGGATGAATCATACAGAGACCCATTTAGAACCACACACTCATGACCCATTTAGAACCACACACCCAAGACCCATTTAGAACCACACATCCAAGACCCATTTAGAACCACACACCCAAGACCCATTTAGAACCACACATCCATGACCCATTTAGAACCACACATCCATGACCCATTTAGAACCACACACCCAAGACCCATTTAGAACCACACATCCATGACCCATTTAGAACCACACATCCAAGACCCATTTAGAACCACACACCCCAAGACCCATTTAGAACCACACACTCAAGAGCCATTTAGAACCACACACCCCAAGACCCATTTAGAACCACACACCCATGACCCATTTAGAACCACACATCCATGACCCATTTAGAACCACACTCCCCAAGACCCATTTAGAACCACACATCCAAGACCCATTTAGAACCACACACCCAAGACCCATTTAGAACCACACATCCATGACCCATTTAGAACCACACATCCATGACCCATTTAGAACCACACACCCAAGACCCATTTAGAACCACACACCCCAAGACCCATTTAGAACCACACACCCCAAGACCCATTTAGAACCACACATCCATGACCCATTTAGAACCACACATCCATGACCCATTTAGAACCACACTCCCCAAGACCCATTTAGAACCACACACCCAAGACCCATTTAGAACCACACACCCAAGACCCATTTAGAACCACACACCCAAGACCCATTTAGAACCACACACCCAAGACCCATTTAGAACCACACTCCCCATGACCCATTTAGAACCACACACACCCCAAGACCCATTTAGAACCACACACACCCCAAGACCCATTTAGAACCACACATCCATGACCCATTTAGAACCACACACCCAAGACCCATTTAGAACCACACACCCCAAGACCCATTTAGAACCACACACCCCAAGACCCATTTAGAACCACACATCCAAGACCCATTTAGAACCACACACCCCAAGACCCATTTAGAACCACACACCCCAAGACCCATTTAGAACCACACATCCATGACCCATTTAGAACCACACATCCAAGACCCATTTAGAACCACACACCCCAAGACCCATTTAGAACCACACTCCCCAAGACCCATTTAGAACCACACATCCAAGACCCATTTAGAACCACACACCCAAGACCCATTTAGAACCACACATCCATGACCCATTTAGAACCACACATCCATGACCCATTTAGAACCACACACCCAAGACCCATTTAGAACCACACACCCCAAGACCCATTTAGAACCACACACCCCAAGACCCATTTAGAACCACACATCCAAGACCCATTTAGAACCACACACCCCAAGACCCATTTAGAACCACACACCCCAAGACCCATTTAGAACCACACATCCATGACCCATTTAGAACCACACATCCATGACCCATTTAGAACCACACACCCAAGACCCATTTAGAACCACACACCCCAAGACCCATTTAGAACCACACACCCCAAGACCCATTTAGAACCACACTCCCCCAAGACCCATTTAGAACCACACACCCAAGACCCATTTAGAACCACACACCCAAGACCCATTTAGAACCACACACCCAAGACCCATTTAGAACCACACTCCCCAAGACCCATTTAGAACCACACACCCCAAGACCCATTTAGAACCACACTCCCCAAGACCCATTTAGAACCACACACCCAAGACCCATTTAGAACCACACACCCCAAGACCCATTTAGAACCACACATCCATGACCCATTTAGAACCACACACCCAAGACCCATTTAGAACCACACACCCCAAGACCCATTTAGAACCACACTCCCCAAGACCCATTTAGAACCACACATCCAAGACCCATTTAGAACCACACACCCAAGACCCATTT
The DNA here is from genome assembly GCF_905237065.1 of Salmo salar. Classification (NCBI taxonomy): domain Eukaryota; kingdom Metazoa; phylum Chordata; class Actinopteri; order Salmoniformes; family Salmonidae; genus Salmo; species Salmo salar. The sequence goes on along the minus strand of NW_025550375.1, from coordinate 17,121 downwards.
AGAACCACACTCCCATGACCCATTTAGAACCACACTCCCCAAGACCCATTTAGAACCACACACCCAAGACCCATTTAGAACCACACACTCATGTCTGACAACACAAGACGATTGACCCATTATGTGTCAGTCTAACCAGAACAAGAGCCTTTAACATGCTATATGACACCAAGAGGAGCCTAAAAGGACTTTATAGAAGATAAGAGGAGCCTAAAAAGGACTTTATAGAAGATAAGAGGAGCCTAAAAGGACTTTATAGAAGATAAGAGGAGCCTAAAAGGACTTTATAGAAGATAAGAGGAGCCTAAAAGGACTTTATAGAAGATAAGAGGAGCCTAAAAGGACTTTATAGAAGATAAGAGGGGCCTAAAAGGACTTTATAGAAGATAAGAGGAGCCTAAAATGACTTTATAGAAGATAAGAGGAGCCTAAAAGGACTTTATAGAAGATAAGAGGAGCCTAAAAGGACTTTATAGAAGATAAGAGGAGCCTAAAAAGGACTTTATAGAAGATAAGAGGAGCCTAAAAGGACTTTATAGAAGATAAGAGGAGCCTAAAAGGACTTTATAGAAGATAAGAGGAGCCTAAAAGGACTTTATAGAAGATAAGAGGAGCCTAAAAGGACTTTATAGAAGATAAGAGGGAGCCTAAAAGGACTTTATAGAAGATAAGAGGAGCCTAAAAGGACTTTATAGAAGATAAGAGGAGCCTAAAAGGCTTGACAAACAACACTCATCATAGGCCAGACACACTGATTCTTTAGACATGATCAGTATTCCACATCACAAATAACAAATAATGTGCCAGAAACGGGGAATTTTTCCAAGTTTATTTTCTACATAATCTGAATTCTCAGACTCACTCATGGGGATAATTCATCTGTTTAACACACATATTTTTAAATAACATGTTAAATATGCAGCCAAAGTTATCCACAACACATTTTGAATTCATAACGTACGTTTTGCAAATTCGTAAAATACTGTACGAATTGCGATTTGTAACTGTAGATTAGAACAAGGCTACTTAAAATGCAACAAAGAGGCGTAGTCTTCTACTCCTTGTCTCATGAACATATGTAAAGTCATCGCTGTACCCAGTCACTGTCTGTGTAGTTAGGACAAGCGTTCAGATCAGTTGTGGATAGACAGAGTATACCAACCTGCAAATAAAGAAAGAAAGAAAGAAATGGATAGCAAAGGAATATAACGATACGAACTAACTAGAAGAATTTGAGCAGACAGACGAAAAAGGAAGCATTTAAAAAAAAAAATTAATTTGTGTTGTAAAGCTGTGTCTTGTTCTCTACTCTGTGCATGTTTACGCTGGAGAAGTGCATTGGTGCTTTTAACCGGACAGACGCGGTGTAGTTTCCTAGCGGAGCGACAAGACAACACCGGAGGCATGATTTTGAGACTGGGCTCGGTTGTTGACGTTGCTGTTTTTTGCTTCCATGCGTTATTGTTGTGGTTTTATGCAAAGGTATGTGGATTACTTTACCGTTTAGTGGAATATGCCCAGAGGTCTACTATGGACGCATTGATTCTTCAGTATGATACTTTGATTTCGGCTGGCTAAAACATCATGTTCAGAGTGTGTGTGTGTGTGTGTGTGTGTGTGTGTGTGTGTGGGGGGGAATGTATAGTTAGTCTATAAATTGTATGGTTGTTTGTGTTTTTATTTATTGTTGGCCTGCATTGATCGGGTGTAACCCTCTTTCACCAAATCCGATTTGAGCTTTGCCCCGTCAAATGTGCTAACAAGTCAGATTTAGTTGTTTTCTTCCGACAACTTTATGTCTCAATTAGTCTGCTATATGATCCATAGTTTACATCGTTTTGTAGAGGCGCTTGCAACAATGTTTTTTGAGTTTTTATAACTGACTATTTATCATCGCATCATTTTCAGTTTGCTTCGCTGAGATTTTTAACTCCACGATATGTGTAATTCTCAACTACAGTCTGCTTTTATAGTTTCCTGCAAAGTAAACCGTATGTCTGAGCCGTTACATGGTCACTCGGTCAATGTCCAGCGGTTTCACCGTTTCCTTCGTTCTACTTTACCAACAGGTGGCCGAGGGAACAGGACAATTCGAGTTGGAAATCTTATCTATGAACAACCGGAACGGAGAGCTTCTTAACGGGCAGTGTTGTGACGGTTCACGGATCGCCGGGGATCGGAAATGCAGGATGGATGAGTGTGATACGTATTTTAAAGTGTGTTTGAAGGAATACCAGTCGCGGGTCTCGGCTGCGGGTCCTTGCAGCTTCGGGTCCGGGTCTACGCCTGTCCTGGGAGGGAATGGATTTTCTTTGAAGAGCTCTAAGAAGAATGAAAGATCCAGGATAGTTTTGCCGTTCAGTTTCGCCTGGCCAGTAAGTAACTATCTTAGACTTCTTCTGTGACCTAAAATAATTAGTCTAGACTGTTAAAACAGGCTAACCATAATATTTTTTGGGGTTAAAAAAAAAATTATTAAAAAAAATACGAAAAGGATTGTATTGTCTCCACGTGTTATGTGGTGGTGTAACCTTAGCAGTGTTGTATTTGCAATTTATACTGCTAATCAATCACTTGTCTAGTCCATTTAGAATGAAACATAGTGAATGATACCCTGTACGAAAAAAATGAAAAAAATGTTATGAAATGTTTGAATTCACTACTGCAAGTGGCTCTGGATAAGAGCGTCTGCTAAATGACTAAAAATGAAAATGTAAATTAATGTTCCTTATTGTCTGTCAACCTACCTACCATTTAAGTTATTTGACACACACAGCGTCCTCATTAGCTAATTCATCAGACCACAGGTGTGAAATTGTCATTTGTTTTCTACATGGAGAAATCCACGATTTTAAATTATGCCAGTCATTATTATGCTAGAATTATTGCGAGCATACAGTACGATGAAGTTTTATTTTTATTTATTCATTCAGAGTATCGTTTTTCCAATAACATCTGGCAGAGGTGGCCCAATGGAGTTCTGTTATCCAGCTGGCCCCAAGTTCTCAGAACTAATTCGTTATCCAGCTTGCCCCATGTTGTTAGTATTCCACCCTGTATCCAGCTGGCCCCATGTTGTTAGTATTCCACCCTGTATTCAGCTGGCCCCATGTTGTTAGTATTCCACCCTGTATTCAGCTGGCCCCATGTTGTTAGTATTCCACCCTGTATTCAGCTGGCCCCATGTTGTTAGTATTCCACCCTGTATCCAGCTGGCCCCATGTTGTTAGTATTCCACCCTGTATTCAGCTGGCCCCATGTTGTTAGTATTCCACCCTGTATCCAGCTGGCCCCATGTTGTTAGTATTCCACCCTGTATCCAGCTGGCCCCATGTTGTTAGTATTCCACCCTGTATCCAGCTGGCCCCATGTTGTTAGTATTCCACCCTGTATTCAGCTGGCCCCATGTTGTTAGTATTCCACCCTGTATTCAGCTGGCCCCATGTTGTTAGTATTCCACCCTGTATTCAGCTGGCCCCATGTTGTTAGTATTCCACCCTGTATCCAGCTGGCCCCATGTTGTTAGTATTCCACCCTGTATTCAGCTGGCCCCATGTTGTTAGTATTCCACCCTGTATCCAGCTGGCCCCATGTTGTTAGTATTCCACCCTGTATCCAGCTGGCCCCATGTTGTTAGTATTCCACCCTGTATCCAGCTGGCCCCATGTTGTTAGTATTCCACCCTGTATTCAGCTGGCCCCATGTTGTTAGTATTCCACCCTGTATTCAGCTGGCCCCATGTTGTTAGTATTCCACCCTGTATCCAGCTGGCCCCATGTTGTTAGTATTCCACCCTGTATTCAGCTGGCCCCATGTTGTTAGTATTCCACCCTGTATTCAGCTGGCCCCATGTTGTTAGTATTCCACCCTGTATCCAGCTGGCCCCATGTTGTTAGTATTCCATCCTGTATCCAGCTGGCCCCATGTTGTTAGTATTCCACCCTGTATCCAGCTGGCCCCATGTTGTTAGTATTCCACCCTGTATCCAGCTGGCCCCATGTTGTTAGTATTCCACCCTGTATTCAGCTGGCCCCATGTTGTTAGTATTCCACCCTGTATCCAGCTGGCCCCATGTTGTTAGTATTCCACCCTGTATTCAGCTGGCCCCATGTTGTTAGTATTCCACCCTGTATCCAGCTGGCCCCATGTTGTTAGTATTCCACCCTGTATCCAGCTGGCCCCATGTTGTTAGTATTCCACCCTGTATTCAGCTGGCCCCATGTTGTTAGTATTCCACCCTGTATTCAGCTGGCCCCATGTTGTTAGTATTCCACCCTGTATTCAGCTGGCCCCATGTTGTTAGTATTCCACCCTGTATCCAGCTGGCCCCATGTTGTTAGTATTCCACCCTGTATTCAGCTGGCCCCATGTTGTTAGTATTCCACCCTGTATTCAGCTGGCCCCATGTTGTTAGTATTCCACCCTGTATCCAGCTGGCCCCATGTTGTTAGTATTCCACCCTGTATTCAGCTGGCCCCATGTTGTTAGTATTCCACCCTGTATCCAGCTGGCCCCATGTTGTTAGTATTCAGCTGGCCCCATGTTGTTAGTATTCCACCCTGTATTCAGCTGGCCCCATGTTGTTAGTATTCCACCCTGTATTCAGCTGGCCCCATGTTGTTAGTATTCCACCCTGTATTCAGCTGGCCCCATGTTGTTAGTATTCTACCCTGTATCCAGCTGGCCCCATGTTGTTAGTATTCCACCCTGTATCCAGCTGGCCCCATGTTGTTAGTATTCCACCCTGTATTCAGCTGGCCCCATGTTGTTAGTATTCCATCCTGTATCCAGCTGTCCCCATGTTGTTTGTATTCCATCCTGTATCCAGCTGGTCCCATGTTGTTAGTATTCCACCCTGTATCCAGCTGGCCCCATGTTGTTTGTATTCCATCCTGTATCCAGCTGGCCCCATGTGTGTTAGTATTCAGTTGGCCCTATGTTGTTAGTATTCCACCCTGTATTCAGCTGGCCCCATGTTGTTAGTATTCCACCCTGTATCCAGCTGGCCCCATGTTTTTAGTATTCCACCGTGTATCCAACTGGCCCCATGTTGTTAGTATTCCACCCTGTATCCAGCTGGCCCCATGTTTTTAGTATTCTACCCTGTATCCAGCTGGTCCCATGTTGTTAGTATTCCACCTTGTATCCAGCTGGCCCCATTTTATTAGTATTCCACCCTGTATCCAGCTGGCCCCGTGTTTGTTTGTATTCCACCCTGTATCCAGCTGGCCCCATGTTTGTTTGTATTCCACCCTGTATCCAGCTGGCCCCATGTTTTTATTATTCTACCCTGTATCCAGCTGGCCCCATGTTTTTTTATTCCACCCTGTATCCAGCTGGCCCCATGTTGTTAGTATTCCACCCTGTATCCAGCTGGCCCCATGTTGTTAGTATTCCACCCTGTTTTCAGCTGGCCCCATGTTGTTAGTATTCCACCCTGTATCCAGCTGGCCCCAAGTATTAGTATTCCACCCTGTATCCAGCTGGCGCCAAGTATTAGTATTCCACCCTGTATCCAGCTGGTCCCATGTTGTTAGTATTCCACCCTGTATTCAGCTGGTCCCATGTTGTTAGTATTCCACCCTGTATCCAGCTGGCCCCATGTTGTTATTAATCTACCCTGTTTTCAGCTGGCCCCATGCTGTTAGTATTCCACCCTGTTTTCAGCTGGCCCCATGTTGTTAGTATTCCACCCTGTATTCAGCTGGCCCCATGTTGTTAGTATTCCACCCTGTATTCAGCTGGCCCCATGTTGTTAGTATTCCACCCTGTATTCAGCTGGCCCCATGTTGTTAGTATTCCACCCTGTATTCAGCTGGCCCCATGTTGTTTGTATTCCATCCTGTATCCAGCTGGCCCCATGTTGTTAGTATTCCACCCTGTATCCAGCTGGCCCCATGTTGTTAGTATTCCACCCTGTATTCAGCTGGCCCCATGTTGTTAGTATTCCACCCTGTATCCAGCTGGCCCCATGTTGTTAGTATTCCACCCTGTATCCAGCTGGCCCCATGTTGTTAGTATTCCACCCTGTATTCAGCTGGCCCCATGTTGTTAGTATTCCATCCTGTATCCAGCTGGCCCCATGTTGTTAGTATTCCACCCTGTATTCAGCTGGCCCCATGTTGTTAGTATTCCACCCTGTATCCAGCTGGCCCCATGTTGTTAGTATTCCACCCTGTATTCAGCTGGCCCCATGTTGTTAGTATTCCACCCTGTATCCAGCTGGCCCCATGTTGTTAGTATTCCACCCTGTATTCAGCTGGCCCCATGTTGTTAGTATTCCACCCTGTATTCAGCTGGCCCCATGTTGTTAGTATTCCACCCTGTATCCAGCTGGCCCCATGTTGTTAGTATTCCACCCTGTATCCAGCTGGCCCCATGTTGTTAGTATTCCATCCTGTATCCAGCTGGCCCCATGTTGTTAGTATTCCACCCTGTATCCAGCTGGCCCCATGTTGTTAGTATTCCACCCTGTATCCAGCTGGCCCCATGTTGTTAGTATTCCACCCTGTATTCAGCTGGCCCCATGTTGTTAGTATTCCACCCTGTATTCAGCTGGCCCCATGTTGTTAGTATTCCACCCTGTATTCAGCTGGCCCCATGTTGTTAGTATTCCACCCTGTATTCAGCTGGCCCCATGTTGTTAGTATTCCACCCTGTATCCAGCTGGCCCCATGTTGTTAGTATTCCACCCTGTATTCAGCTGGCCCCATGTTGTTAGTATTCCACCCTGTATTCAGCTGGCCCCATGTTGTTAGTATTCCACCCTGTATTCAGCTGGCCCCATGTTGTTAGTATTCCACCCTGTATCCAGCTGGCCCCATGTTGTTAGTATTCTACCCTGTATTCAGCTGGCCCCATGTTTTTAGTATTCCACCCTGTATCCAGCTGGCCCCATGTTGTTAGTATTCCACCCTGTATCCAGCTGGCCCCATGTTTTTTTATTCCACCCTGTATCCAGCTGGCCCCATGTTTTCAGAAGACCCTTTGATCACGTCCGTTTTGGTTCCCAACTCTCAATTCTTACACTGTAAATAAAAGTCATGTTGTGACAGGGACTCTGGTTTGGTGTTATGTTGTGTGGGAGATTGTGGTTTACTAACCACAGCGTTGATATGAACATGAGACAGTAAACAACATGTGGTATGACCCTAGTCTTGCCTGGCAGACTCAGAGCGCTCCACTAATTTCAAAATACTCAAATACAGCCGCTGTGGTGCTAAATGCATATCTCGGTGATTAGAAGAAAAAAAAAGATCTACATTTGGGACAGTTTGTAGTTTTCAGAAGGCTTCCCTAGGCTGCCACCAACAGGATGCAGTAAGGTGGAACAGTCAGCCTGGCTTCCCTAGGCTGCCACCAACAGGATGCAGTAAGGTGGAACAGTGCTTCCCTAGGCTGCCACCAACAGGATGCAGTAAGGTGGAACAGTGCTTCCCTAGGCTGCCACCAACAGGATGCAGTAAGGTGGAACAGTCAGCCTGGCTTCCCTAGGCTGCCACCAACAGGATGCAGTAAGGTGGAACAGCCAGCCTGGCTTCCCTAGGCTGCCACCAACAGGATGCAGTAAGGTGGAACAGTCAGCCTGGCTTCCCTAGGCTGCCACCAACAGGATGCAGTAAGGTGGAACAGTCAGCCTGGCTTCCCTAGGCTGCCACCAACAGGATGCAGTAAGGTGGAACAGTCAGCTTGGCTTCCCTAGGCTGCCACCAACAGGATGCAGTAAGGTGGAACAGTGCTTCCCTAGGCTGCCACCAACAGGATGCAGTAAGGTGGAACAGCCAGCTTGGCTTCCCTAGGCTGCCACCAACAGGATGCAGTAAGGTGGAACAGTCAGCCTGGCTTCCCCTAGGCTGCCACCAACAGGATGCAGTAAGGTGGAACAGTCAGCCTGGCTTCCCTAGGCTGCCACCAACAGGATGCAGTAAGGTGGAACAGCCAGCCTGGCTTCCCCTAGGCTGCCACCAACAGGATGCAGTAAGGTGGAACAGTCAGCCTGGCTTCCCTAGGCTGCCACCAACAGGATGAAGTAAGGTGGAACAGCCAGCCTGGCTTCTCTAGGCTGCCACCAACAGGATGCAGTAAGGTGGAACAGTCAGCCTGGCTTCCCTAGGCTGCCAACAGGATGCAGTAAGGTGCATGATGGTGGTAGCCAGGGCCATTGAGCCTGTCTGTGTGTCTGTCTCTCTCTATTTCTGTCTCTCTGTTTCTGTCTCTCTCTCTCTCTCGGTCTCTCTGTCTCGGTCTCTCTGTCTCGGTCTCTCTGTCTGTCTGTCTCTGTATGGAAAGCATGGACCGCTGAATGTGTTTCAGTAAGGGATAATGGCTTTCTTAATAAGTTGTCTATATACTTACTGCAACTTTTAAGTCGTTTAGATCAAGATAGGTCAATGCTAAAGACGCTTTTGGTTGAGCTAGTTGTCTTTATACTGTCACAGCGTGTGGATGGATAGCCAGGGATATCCTCATTAAGTACAGCGGTGGCGTGTGGATGGATAACCAGAGATATCCTCATTAAGTACAGCAGTGGCGTGTGGATGGATAACCAGGGATATCCTCATTAAGTACAGCGGTGGCGTGTGGATGGATAACCAGAGATATCCTCATTAAGTACAGCGGTGGCGTGTGGATGGATAACCAGGGATATCCTCATTAAGTACAGCGGTGGCGTGTGGATGGATAACCAGAGATATCCTCATTAAGTACAGCGGTGGCGTGTGGATGGATAACCAGGGATATCCTCATTAAGTACAGCGGTGGTTATCCATCCACACTCCAGGGATATCCTCATTAACTACAGCGGTGGCGTGTGGATGGATAACCAGAGATATCCTCATTAAGTACAGCGGTGGCGTGTGGATGGATAACCAGGGATATCCTCATTAAGTACAGCGGTGGCGTGTGGATGGATAACCAGAGATATCCTCATTAAGTACAGCGGTGGCGTGTGGATGGATAACCAGGGATATCCTCATTAAGTACAGCGGTGGCGTGTGGATGGATAACCAGGGATATCCTCATTAAGTACAGCGGTGGCGTGTGGATGGATAACCAGGGATATCCTCATTAAGTACAGCGGTGGCGTGTGGATGGATAACCAGGGATATCCTCATTAACTACAGCGGTGGTTATCCATCCACACTCCAGGGATATCCTCATTAAGTACAGCGGTGGCGTGTGGATGGATAACCAGGGATATCCTCATTAAGTACAGCGGTGGTTATCCATCCACACTCCAGGGATATCCTCATTAAGTACAGCGGTGGCGTGTGGATGGATAACCAGGGATATCCTCATTAAGTACAGCGGTGGCGTGTGGATGGATAACCAGGGATATCCTCATTAAGTACAGCGGTGGTTATCCATCCACACTCCAGGGATATCCTCATTAAGTACAGCGGTGGCGTGTGGATGGATAACCAGGGATATCCTCATTAAGTACAGCGGTGGCGTGTGGATGGATAACCAGGGATATCCTCATTAAGTACAGCGGTGGTTATCCATCCACACTCCAGGGATATCCTCATTAAGTACAGCGGTGGCGTGTGGATGGATAACCAGGGATATCCTCATTAAGTACAGCGGTGGCGTGTGGATGGATAACCAGGGATATCCTCATTAAGTACAGCGGTGGCGTGTGGATGGATAACCAGGGATATCCTCATTAAGTACAGCGGTGGCGTGTGGATGGATAACCAGGGATATCCTCATTAAGTACAGCGGTGGCGTGTGGATGGATAACCAGGGATATCCTCATTAAGTACAGCGGTGGCGTGTGGATGGATAACCAGGGATATCCTCATTAAATACAGCGGTGGCGTGTGGATGGATAACCAGGGATATCCTCATTAAGTACAGCGGCGGCGTGGTTAACGAAATGCCTGAGTTCCAACCGAGTGTGGCGGGACGAGAGAGACCCAATCAGAGCCCTGAGTATAAAGAGTTGATATGATAACTAACCCTGGTGATTGTTGCTACTTACTGAAGTACAGAGACACTTGAAGGAGGAGGAAGCCAGAGGAATGGAGGTCGGTATAATATAATGGAGGTAGTCTCTCTTTGACCTCTGGCTTCCTCCTCCTCCTCCTCCTCCTCCTCCAATGGGGGAAGACCTCCGCTGTTGGACTGTAGAATGGCAACTAGGGCCAAGAGCCGTCAAGACTGAAATGGATCCCTGCCTGACCCTATTGTGGACATTTCAGCTGTTTATTAGAGCAGTGCTGAGATAAGTCCATCCATATTCGTAAGTGACATTTAAAAAAATAATAATAATAATAATCCATGTCCGGGTAATTTACTATAATGAGAGACTTGAAACAGTCTTTTTTAATTTTAAATTTTTTCTTAAGGAAAGTTTTCTGTTTTCGTTAATTTGTGTTATCAAGTTGTCATCAACATCGACCTTAGCCTTGTGCTGCTTGTGCAGGTGACTATCTGTGGACAAACTGTTCGCCAGGCCTGCCAATGTCTACAACTTCAGAGGGTTGACTAAATCTTAAGTCAATGAGATTGATGAACAGTCTGCCAAGATGATTGCTACCATGTACAGTAGTTCCATTCACAACAACAGAGAAGCATGATACACATACAGCCAGCTACACTATGTCTTTACTATACCTGTGAAGACTTTTTGGGGATCAACAATTGATTCCCATTCAAAAATCATTTAACCTAACCTTAACCCCTTGGCCTAAAATCAAAGACAGTACAGTATGAAGCTGGGCGGAAGCGGCTTCTCTAATATACAGTACAGTATGAAGCTGGGAAGAAACTGCTTCTCTAATATACAGTACAGTATGAAGCTGGGACGAAACTGCTTCTCTAATAGACAGTACAGTATGAAGCTAGGAAGAAACTGCTTCTCTAATAGACAGTACAGTATGAAGCTGGGAAGAAACTGCTTCTCTAATAGACAGTACAGTATGAAGCTGGGAAGAAACTGCTTCTCTAATAGACAGTACAGTATGAAGCTGGGAAGAAACTGCTTCTCTAATAGACAGTACAGTATGAAGCTAGGAAGAAACTGCTTCTCTAATAGACAGTGCAGTATGAAGCTGGGAAGAAGCTGCTTCTCTAATAGCAATCGCCGATCACACTTGTAGGCGACGTTGGCTAGCTAAAAATGAAAACATGGCAGTTTGTCACTTTTCACGAGGTTGGAGTAATTACATGTTCCACTACTGAAGACATTGTCTCTAATCTAGGTTCTCTTAAAATGTAGAGAAAATTAACAGTTTAGGAAGAATATTTCTCCTCTCTGTGACTTCTCAAACCCTGGCCTGGTCTGTTTCGCAGGCGTTACCAGGAGTCTCAAACCCTGGCCTGATCTGTTTCGCAGGCGTTACCAGGAGTCTCAAACCCTGGCCTGATCTGTTTCGCAGGCGTTCCCAGAAGTCTCGCAACTTTGTGCCTCTGGGTTTAAGAAACTGTGATAAAATAGACTTTCTACAAGTGAGAACCAACAAAATTTCTCCTGAATTTTTGTTGGTTTACTACTAACAAGTATTCTCGTAAACATGTGTGTCTGTGGGACAAGACAAGCCAAGCTGGCTGCTGTATGAAACTATAGACTCAATCACAACTGTACTCTTAGTTTCTCTGCTAGTCTTTCACTACTGCCCTTATAGTCCTGTTCTATGATGTTGATATCAGGATTAATGATTTATTTGCTAGGGTGGAGAACTGGGAAAGGGGGGGATACCTAGTCAGTTGTCCAACTGAATCTATTCAACTGAAATGGGTCTTCCACATTTAACCCACCCTCTGGATCAGAGAGGTGCAGAGGGCTGCCTTAATCGACATCCACGTTTTTGGCACCCGGGGAACAGTGGGTTAACTGCCTTGCTCAGGGCCCGGAGAACAGTGGGTTAACTGCCTTGCTCAGGGCCCGGGGAACAGTGGGTTAACTGCCTTGCTCAGGGGCAGAACAACCAGATTTCTATCTTGTCTGCTCGGGAATTCGATCCAGCAACCTTTCGGTTACTGGCCCAACGCTCTAACCACTAGGCTACCTGGTGGGTTAGGGTTGGAGGGCTAAGAACCAGGGTCTAGGGAGAAGAACCAGCAGTAATGATGTGTGTGTGAGAGAAAGAGAGATGGGGAAATCCAATCATTTCCAGGCCCAGGGACATGTACTAGTCTGTGGCAACCTAAATGCCAGAACTGGACAAGAACCTGACACCCTCAGCACACAGGGGAACAAACACTGACAAATGACAAAAAAACAAGCTAGAACACAGCTCCATTCCCTCAGACCCTATAGCCAGCTAGAACACAGCTCCACTCCCTCAGCTAGAACACAGCTCCACTCCCTCAGCTAGAACACAGCTCCACTCCCTCAGACCCTATAGCCAGCTAGAACACAGCTCCACTCCCTCAGCTAGAACACAGCTCCACTCCCTCAGCTAGAACACAGCTCCACTCCCTCAGCTAGAACACAGCTCCACTCCCCCAGCTAGAACACAGCTCCACCCCCTCAGCTAGAACACAGCTCCACTCCCTCAGACCCTATAGCCAGCTAGAACACAGCTCCACTCCCTCAGACCCTATAGCCAGCTAGAACACAGCTCCACTCCCTCAGACCCTATAGCCAGCTAGAACACAGCTCCACTCCCTCAGCTAGAACACAGCTCCACTCCCTCAGCTAGAACACAGCTCCACTCCCTCAGACCCTATAGCCAGCTAGAACACAGCTCCACTCCCTCAGCTAGAACACAGCTCCACTCCCCTCAGCTAGAACACAGCTCCACTCCCTCAGCTAGAACACAGCTCCACTCCCTCAGCTAGAACACAGCTCCACTCCCTCAGCTAGAACACAGCTCCACTCCCTCAGCTAGAACACAGCTCCACTCCCTCAGCTAGAACACAGCTCCACTCCCTCAGCTAGAACACAGCTCCACTCCCTCAGCTAGAACACAGCTCCACTCCCTCAGCTAGAACACAGCTCCACTCCCTCAGCTAGAACACAGCTCCACTCCCTCAGCTAGAACACAGCTCCACTCCCTCAGCTAGAACACAGCTCCACTCCCTCAGCTAGAACACAGCTCCACTCCCTCAGCTAGAACACAGCTCCACTCCCTCTGCTAGAACACAGCTCCACTCCCTCAGCTAGGGTGTCGGACTGCCGGTTTCGTTCTGAGGGTGTCGGACTGCCGGTTTCGTGCTGAGGGTGTCGGACTGCCGGTTTCGTTCTGAGGGTGTCGGACTGCCGGTTTCGTTCTGAGGGTGTCGGACTGCCGGTTTCTTTGTTTGACGCCTAATCTGTAGAGAGGAGTCAAAGACCCAGGATGGAGCAACAGTGTTATCTAGCCACAGTTAATCAGACCAACCCTATTGTTGTAACTAACAGCTGCTCTTGGTTACCATGCTCAATCTGGATTACTGCCGATAATCTCAGGTTAATCCTGGAACCCACAACCAAAACTTGTTTGTGCTAGTTTGCTTTCTCAATATGTTTCAGGGGGGCTGAGGGGTTCACATCTGAACGGACTAAAGGGGATCTGAGGTAAACAATGGGGTGGATAGGACTGGGAGGAATGCTAAAACAAAGCTTCCTTATAAGGTAGTTGCAGCATAGAGATCCTATTAAATTACTAGAGGAGATACAGCGCCTTGCAAATGTATTCATCCCCCTTGGTGTTTTTCCTATATTGTTGCATTACATCCTGTAATTTTAAATTGATTTTTATTTGGATTTCAAAAATAACTTGTTTCAAAAGAATTCTTAAAAAAATCTTAAACTGAAAAGTGGTGAGTTCATATGTCTTCACCCCCTTTGCTGTGAAGCCTCTAAATAAGATCTGGTGCAACCAATTACCTTCAGAAGTCACACAATTAGTTACATTGCACACAGGTGGACTTTATTTAAGTGTCACATGATCTCAGTATATATACACCAGTTCCGAAAGACCCCATAATCTGCAACACCACTAAGCAAGTGACACCATGAAGACCAAGGAGCTCTCCAAACAGGTCAGGGACAAAGTTGTGGAGAAGTACAGATCAGGGTTGGGTTATGAAAAAATATCAGAAACTTTGAGCATCCCACAGAGCACCATTAAATCCATTTTGAAGTTTAAAAAAAAAAGAGTATGGCACCACAACATTACCTGCCAAGAGAGGGCCGCCCACCAAAACTCATGGACCAGGCAAGGAGGGCATTAATCAGAGAGTCATCAAAGAGACCAAAGATAACCCTGAAGGAGCTGCAAAGCTCCACAGGGGAGATTGGAGTGTCTGTCCATAGGACCACTTTAAGCGTACACTCCACAGAGCTGGGCTTTACGGAAGAGTGACCAGAATAAAGCCATTGCTTAAAGAAAAAAATAAGCAAACACGCTTGGTGTTTCGCCAAAAGGCATGTAGGAGACTCCCCAAACATATGGAAGAAGGTACTCTGGTCAGATGAGACTAAAACTGTGCTTTTTGATCATCAAGGAAAATGCTATGTCTGGCACAAACCCAACACCTCTCATCACCATGAGAATAGCATCCCTGCAGTGAAGCGTGGTGGCAGCATCATGCTGTGGGGGATGTTTTTCATCGGCAAGGACTAGGAAACTGGTCAGAATTTAAGGAATGATGGATGGCACTAAATACAGGGATATTCTTGAGGGAAACCTGTTTCAGTCTTCCAGAGATTTGAGACTGGGACAGAGGTTCACCTTCCAGCAGGACAATGAACCTAAGCATACTGCTAAAGCAACACTCAAGTGGTTTCAGGGGAAACATGTAAATGTCTTGGAATGGCCTAGTCAAAGCCCAGACCTCAATCCAATTGAGAATCTGTGGTATGACTTGAAGATTGCTGTACACCAGCGGAACCCATCCAACTTGAAGGAGCTGGAGCAGTTTTGCCTTGAAGAATGGGCAAAAATCCCAGGGGCTAGATGTGGCCAAGCTTATAGAGACATACCCCAAGAGACTTGCAGCTGGGGGGGTGAATAGTTATGCGCGTTCAAGTTCTGTTTTTGTGTTATTTCTTGTTTCACAATAAAATATATTTTTATTGTGCATCTTCAAAGCATCTTCTAAGTGGTAGGCATGTTGTGTAAATCAAATGATACAAACCCCCCAACCCCCTCCATTTTAATTCCAGGTTGTAAGGCAACAAAATAGGAAAAATCCCAAGGGGGGTGAATACTTTCGCAAGCCACTGTATTTTATATACCTTCAAAGTTCCAGAATGGAGTGAAAATGGCAGCCATCTTGGTCAGGGAGAAATCCAAACCAGTCTAATTGAATGGCAGTAGAGTTATTTTCCTCCATAAGTAAAAACCTAGATTATAATATTATTATTCCTTTTATGGAGGAAAATAAAAGGAATGTGATATCAGAAATTGTGGAATAGAATTGTCAACCTAAAATATTGTCATATAATTATAAATTGGATAAGTGTACCTATTAATCCCACCAAAATCTAAATTGAGAAATTTCTAAACATATATAAAGTATGCTTATCCCTTGACTCATTCCACATTTTGTTACAGCCTGGATTCAAAATGGATAAGTATTCACACCCCTGAGTCAACACTTTGTAGAAGCACCTTTTGGCATTGATTACAGCTGTTAGTCTCTCTGGGTAAGTCTGTTAGAGCTTTGCACACCTGGATTGTGCAATATTTACCCATTTTATTATTTTCTCAATTTTTCAAGCTCAGACACATTGGTTGTTGATCATTGCTAGACAACCATTTTCATGTCTCGCCACAGATTTTCAAGTAGAATTTAAGTCTAAGTTGGCCACTCAGGAACATTCACTGTCTTCTTGGGAAGCAATTCCTGTGTATATTTGGCATTGTGTTTGAGGTTATTGTCCTGCTGAAAGGTGAATTCATCTCCCAATGTGTGGTGGAAAGCAGACTGAACCAGGTTTTCCTCCTGGGATTTTGCCTGTTTCTTTTTTATCCTGAAACTCTCCAGTCCTACAAGCATACCCATAACATGATGCAGCCACCACTATGCTTGAAAATATGAAGTGGTAGTCAGTAATATGTATTCAGGACAAAAGTGAATTGCTTTTCCATATTTTTTGCAGTATTACTTTAGTTTCTTGTTGCAAACAGGATGCATGTTTTGGAATATAGTTTATTCTGTACAGGCTTCCTTCTTTTCACCCTGTCATTTAGGTTAGTATTGTTGATGGCCTACTGGTGTTCTGGTGCCTACTGGTGCCTACTGGTGTTCTTCCATGCCGTCCATGGGAGGGGTGCGTCACTTGAGTGGGTTGAGTCACTGACGTGGTCTTCCTGTCTGGGTTGGCGCCCCCCCCTTGGGTTGTGCCATGGCGGAGATCGTTGTGGGCTATACTCGGCCTTGTCTTAGGACGGTAAGTTGGTGGTTGGAGACATCCCTCTAGTGGTGTGGGGGGCTGTGCTTTGGCAAAGTGGGTGGGGTTATATCCTGCCTGTTTGGCCCTGTCCGGGGTATCATCGGATGGGGCCACAGTGTCTTCTGATCCCCTCCTGTCTCAGCCTCCAGTATTTATGCTGCAGTAGTTTATGTGTCGGGGGCTAGGGTCAGTCTGTTACATCTGGAGTATTTCTCTTGTCTTATCCGGTGTCCTGTGTGTATTTAAATATGCTCTCTCTAATTCTCTCTTTCTCTCTTTCTGTCTTTCTCTCGGAGGACCTGAGCCCTAGGACCATGCCTCAGGACTACCTGGTATGATGACTCCTTGCTGTCCCCAGTCCACCTGGCCGTGCTGCTGCTCCAGTTTCAACTGTTCTGCCTGCGGCTATGGAACCCTGACCTGTTCACCGGACGTGCTTGTTGCACCCTCGACAACTACTATGATTATTATTATTTGACCATGCTGGTCATTTATGAACATTTTAACATTTTAACATTTTGACCATGTTCTGTTTTAATATCCACCCTGCACAGCCAGAAGAGGACTGGCCACCCCTCATAGCCTGGTTCCTCTCTAGGTTTCTTCCTAGGTTTTTGGCCTTTCTAGGGAGTTTTTCCTAGGGGAGTTTTCCTAGCCACCGTGCTTCTTTCACATGCTTTGCTTGCTGTTTGGGGTTTTAGGCTGGGTTTCTGTACAGCACTTTGAGAATATCAGCTGATGTACGAAGGGCTATATAAAAATAAATTTGATTTGATTTGATTTGATTTGAT
>NW_025550374.1:0-53419 GCF_905237065.1 Salmo salar | reverse complement strand
GTATTTAATGCACTGAATAATAACAGTTTTAGGGCTTACCTCTATTGTTCTCTATTCAGTTCAAGTTCTATTTTAATGTAAGTGATATTGTAACTCAAAATAATAATCGTAAATCAGCACAGGTACAAGCACATTTGGTCAACTAATTATCCAGCCCTGGATTAGACCTAGTTGAATCAGGTGTGCTGGTACTGGAATAGAAGTGAAAGTCACTGGGGGTTTCCTCTTATCGAGCATTCATAAAGACTTCATAAGCAATACCTTCACTACATTCGGAAAGTATTCAGACCCCTTGACTTTTTGCACATTTTGTTACGTTACAGCCTTATTCTAAAATGTATTACATTTTAAATAAAACAAGTGTGATTAAAAAAAATAAAAAATTGATTTGCAAAAATGTCTAAACATGTTTTTGCTTTGTCATTATGGGGTATTGTGTGTAGATTGATGAACTTTTTTTATTTACTCCGTTTAAGAATAAATCTGTAACATAACAACATTTGAAAAAAGGGAAGCAGTCTGAATACTTTCCGAATGCACTGTAGATGCTTCACTAATACATTTATAAGCAAAACCAATACAGGTAATATAGAATAATCCTTTTCACCCTTTACAGCAGGACATTTGCTAAGGCATGATATCTGAATAATACAGTATGGGCGGTGTAAAGGTTTATTAGGGTTTTTATTAGGAGAATAGAAACACTATGCTTTAGAACACCAGTTAACTGCAACTATAAATCACCATATTGGCATTGTTACATCACTGGCAGGATTTAAAAAATGTCTGAATCCCAAAACTTTCAGAAAGACCATGAACTCTGCATGCATTAATAAGGAAAATTGGCTGGTGTCAAACCATATATGAAAACATGATACATATTTTGAAAGCAGTTCTTAATTGATCTGCCTGATAAAATAAGTAATATAAATAAAATCAATATGATCTAATATTCCCTGTTTCATCTATTCAAAGGTGTATCTGAAGTGAGAGCCACAATGCAAAAAGTCCCCAGCACTGAATCTAAAGCAGACATGGAAGTTGTGGTCAGCTGCTCTGCCACGGGTAAACCAGCACCTTGGATCCAATGGAACATTTCTGCAGCAGTACCGATAAAGACACCTAACAACTGGACTGTCATTAACAAAGACCAAACTGTCACAGCCATTAGCAACATCACCCTCCAACTGTTGCCAGGCTCAGGTGGATACGTGGACTGTATCGTAAACAATGGGATGAGGACACAGAGACACGAGCGGGTCCCGCTTCCTATTCTCCCTGGAGAGAGGGAGGTTGAAGAGGATACGTAATGTTGACCTATTATATACTTCTAAACCGTACTCTTTTAGCGTGTCAGTACACAACGGTCCAACTTGAAAACATTGTGAAAACAACATCATCACTAGCCTTTTAAATAGTTTGCCAAATTCATGATGTTAATAGTAAACATTTACATTTAGATACATGAATTTGGCGTTCTATTTAATTAACAGGCTACATCATCCCCAGGGGCATGTTGTGATAGCCTTGTGACCAGCATCATCGTGCAATAGTGCAACATTCTGTTTCCTGAGAACAGAACGCAGCGATTTCAGGCTGGTTCCAAAAGGCTAATGTTGTGATGCTATTAGTGCTGTTAGTAATCTTATCTCACCTGTTGGGTTTCATGTTGACTACCATGGTAAAGCATCACGAGTCACTCCCTTTTAAAATCACACTGTAGTCAAGTGTTGTGTTGAGTTCTGGGTAGTTTCCAGATCCTCAGGGAAGCTACATGATGGATGATATGATTGGATAGATGGGACAGAACATGATGTCAACATGTTATTCAAACTGAATGCATTAAAAAGGAAGGATGTAAAATAACTCGTCTTTCTCTTCTGAGTAAATGCTGTCTCTCCAAACACATGCTCACTGGAATTTCATGTTTCACCTTCCAGATGACAAGAGGACATCCCCGTGGGCTGTTGCCATTCCAGTATTCCTAATCATTTCCCTTTTAGTCATCTTTGGCTGTGTCGAGCTTCAAAAGAAAAAAGGTGAGTCCGTACAAGATTATCTGTAATATGTAATATCTTTATTTTAATATTCTTAGTAAGACAAATGGAATGAATTGAGTCATCAACTCTATATATGGTTCTGACTTTTATCAAATAAACTGTGAGCAGCGTATGTCTTGGAGCTCAGGAATGTTTATGGAGAACGTCCTTTTAGATTCACTGTAGTACAGTATAGTAACCTTCACATTCTATCTGGCAGGTTGCAGGCAAGCAGTGTTGACAACCACAGCAGACGAGCAGGACCCTCTTAGGAGCATTGTGTAAACATCTGTCTGTTGTTGCTGACCGTGCTTATATGCACTGTAGCTGACAGCTGTTTTTGTTGAGGACTGGAGCACCTGTTGTTACTGAGCCTGGATGTTGAACCTTGTTGAGTCATTCTTACGCAGTCATAAATAAGCTAATTATCACATGCATTATACAAGCCATGATATGGTTAATGCTGTTTAGAGGTACTGAAATGGCATTTTAGGTTTCAGAGATTGATGACCTCTTGTAGGGGAGTGTTGTGAAATGAGGTAGGTTGCCTGGCTACCCAAACTCCTTGCCAAATGTTACGCCACGCCCAAGGACGTTAGTTTCTTCTTCGCAGTGATTCTGGATTTGAGTACCTCCCCAACCTTTCACCGAATGTCAACACATTCTGGGCCATCTGATTTGTCCGGTAACGATGGGTTGAGTCAGCTAGAACACACGTGGGTAAAACAGCAGTTTGAAAATTCATCATTGGCTTTTACTCTGATTGGTTAGAGACAATCCAATCGCTGAAGACATTGTTTGTACAACGCCCGTCATGCCCCTCGTCACCTCCAACAACTTCAATAATAACCCTAACCCTATTCAGACTAAAGTTTGTAGTGAACGACAAAGCAGCAGGAAGAATGTAGTTTGAGTCATCAGGCTAGGTTACCTCATCTATTAGGACCTACTGTTTGAATGTACTTTATTATAACATACACCAAGTAGAATAGATGTATCTATTTATTTTATGTTCTAAATAACCTAGTAATTTATTTCAACCCATTTCAATATGATTGCACTTTTGTTCAAGTTAAGTTTACAGTGTATTGTTATTATAAATCTATGGACCTACAGGTAGTTTTGTTTTTCTTCATGTTATGTCAGTGTAATGTGTGAATGTATTTGAGCTCTTAGAATGTAATGATGATAATGTTTGCTCTTTGATTGTTTGATATACCCTCATGTTTGAGTTCCTATTGTTATTTATTTTAATCATGGATGTTGCTTGTTGTGTTTGACCCCACTTGATTTGACACTGTTCATAAATCAGGCTATTATTCTCGCTTGATCTGTACAATGTTTTCAGTTGATTAAGATTCAAAAACATTCTTTAAATGGATTTATGGATTATGTTACCCTTTTTTGATATTAAACTATTCGCTGTATTTAAAAAAAGAACTGCCCATTGTCACCTTGTTTACAGTAACATCACCATTTAAAATCAGGGAAAGGTTCTTATAGCTCTGTTTACAGTAATATCACGACTTAAAATCAGGGGTAGGTTCTTACAGCTCTGTTTACATTAACATCACCATTTAAGATCTGGAGTAGGTTATTATAGCTCCTCCTTGTTTACAGTAATATCACCATTTAAAATCATCGATAGGTTGTTATAGCTCCTCCTTGTTTACAGTAATATCACCATATCAGGGGTAGGTTGTTATAGCTCCTCCTTGTTTACAGTTTTTATTAAAAATAAGGGAAGGTTTAATTAGCTCCTCCTTGTTTACAGTAATATCACCATATCAGGGGTAGGTTGTTATAGCTCCTCCTTGTTTACAGTAATATCACCATTTAAAATCAGGGGTAGGTTGTTATAGCTCCTCCTTGTTTACAGTAATATCACCATTTAAAATCGGGTAGGTTGTTATAGCTCCTCCTTGTTTATAGTAACATCACCATTTTAAATAAGGGGTAGGTTGTTATAGCTCCTCCTTGTTTACAGTAATATCACCATATCAGGGGTACATTTACATTTAAGTCATTTAGCAGACGCTCTTATCCAGAGCGACTTACAAATTGGTGCATTCACCTTATGATATCCAGTGGAACAACCACTTTACAATAGTGCATCTAAATCTTTTAAGGGGGGGGATTAGAAGGATTACTTTATCCTATCCTAGGTATTCCTTAAAGAGGTGGGGTTTCAGGTGTCTCCGGAAGGTGGTGATTGACTCCGCTGTCCTGGCGTCGTGAGGGAGCTTGTTCCACCATAGGGGTGCCAGAGCAGCGAACAGTTTTGACTGGGCTGAGCGGGAACTGTGCTTCCTCAGAGGTAGGGAGGCGAGCAGGCCAGAGGTGGATGAACGCAGTGCCCTTGTTTGGGTGTAGGGCCTGATCAGAGCCTGAAGGTACGGAGGTGCCGTTCCCCTCACAGCTCCGTAGGCAAGCACCATGGTCTTGTAGCGGATGCGAGCTTCAACTGGAAGCCAGTGGAGAGAGCGGAGGAGCGGGGTGACGTGAGAGAACTTGGGAAGGTTGAACACCAGACGGGCTGCGGCGTTCTGGATGAGTTGTAGGGGTTTAATGGCACAGGCAGGGAGCCACGCCAACAGCGAGTTGCAGTAATCCAGACGGGAGATGACAAGTGCCTGGATTAGGACCTGCGCCTCTTCCTTTGTGAGGCAGGGTCGTACTCTGCGAATGTTGTAGAGCATGAACCTATAGGATCGGGTCACCGCCTTGATGTTAGTGGAGAACGACAGGGTGTTGTACAGGGTCACGGCAAGGTTCTTAGCACTCTGGGAGGAGGACACAATGGAGTTGTCAACCGTGATGGCGAGATCATGGAACGGGCAGTCCTTCCCCGGGAGGAAGAGCAGTTCCGTCTTGCCGAGGTTCAGCTTGAGGTGGTGATCCGTTATCCACACTGATATGTCTGCCAGACATGCAGAGATGCGATTCGCCACCTGGTTATCAGAAGGGGGAAAGGAGAAGATTAATTGTGTGTCGTCTGCATAGCAATGATAGGAGAGACCATGTGAGGACATGACAGAGCCAAGTGACTTGGTGTATAGCGAGAATAGGAGAGGGCCTAGAACAGAGCCCTGGGGGACACCAGTGGTGAGAGCACGTGGTGCGGAGACAGATTCTCGCCACTCCACCTGGTAGGAGCGACCTGTCAGGTAGGACGCAATCCAAGCGTGGGCCGCGCCGGAGATGCCCAACTCGGAGAGGGTGGAGAGGAGGATCTGATGGTTCACAGTATCAAAGGCAGCAGATAGGTCTAGAAGGATGAGAGCAGAGGAGAGAGATTAGCTTTAGCAGTGCGGAGAGCCTCCGTGACACAGAGAAGAGCAGTCTCAGTTGAATGCCCAGTCTTGAAACCTGACTGATTAGGATCGAGAAGGTCATTCTGAGAGAGATAGCAGGAGAGCTGGCCAAATTACTTACTGTAATAGTGCCAAGTCATAGTCAACCAACTTACTTACTGTAATAGTGCCAAGTCATAGTCAACCAACTTACTTACTGTAATAGTGCCAAGTCATAGTCAACCTACTTACTTACTGTAATAGTGCCAAGTCATAGTCAACCTACTTACTTACTGTAATAGTGCCAAGTCATAGTCAACCTATTTACTTACTGTAATAGTGCCAAGTCAGTTAACCTATTTACTTATTGTTATAGTGATAAAGTGATAGTCAACCTATTTACTTACCTTCTTATGCTTTACCTGTGAATCATTCCATTATTCTGGTCACTTTCAATCTCTTTCATCACAGGTGCAGTGATTGGTTCATTGTGTCTCTGCTGTATGCTGTGGAGCCGTGGCAGTGTTGTGGTGCAAAGGGAGAAATTACAATGTTATTTATAACATGTCATGTTGTTTACCCAAATTTACCCCCATAAACTCTCAATCTTTAGCTGGGTCACTGTGGTGGAAGATCAGGCTTTTATTCAGATATCTGAGAGAAAGTACAGTTTTACTGTGACATTGATTGACAAACTTACATGTGATTTTTCCCAAAAACCATTAATGCTGTTATTCTGGAATATGTGCTGTGCCTTCCAGTGGAATATGAGATTTGACTGCTTTCAGATTACTTTATCAAATGTTCTCTTTTTGATGCACAGAGCCTGATAACCCTGAAATCAGGAGGACTCTCGCAACTAGATTCATTATGATTATATTACTTAAATAATATGTATGTGGACAAAACATTATACAGTATTAGAATGTTTTTGGCTGGTTGCAAAAACAATGTATTTGCAGATATTCTTTGTGAAGGTTTGTCGCAAATTAAAACATTTTTCCCAAACAACAATATGTTCCACAATGACTGTAGTCCCATTGGCAGCTTTTGCATTAAACCTTTATGGTTCACTGTACAGACACACTATTCCCACAAAGATCTCTGAATTGACCAAATTGAAATGTGATGATATATTTATCTTTCTTTGTTGTTTCTCAGAAACTACTTCTTCTCTCGAGCTGATCTTCTTCTCTGAGTGGGAGATCTCCCAGCATGCTGTGCTCCACTTCACCGGTGGGTAGAGAGCTACAGCTCTGATATGAGAGACTAGCAACTGCCCTTATCTCTGTGGGAGGAACTCCCAACACAAAATTGGCCAACAAGGTTGCTTGTTAATTTTTACCTAAAACAACAGAGCGTGTTAGTATTTAAACTATCTAACAGACTACGTTACCATGCCTCCCACAATGCCTCCTTTGAAAACGGTTCCTAGTGTGAAATACTACCTTGCCACACATTCTCCAGAGGTCCATTTATATCACCCAGCCTCACCAAGCCACACATTGCTGCCATGGTTCGTGTTAAAAGTTACCTTACTCTTCTGCTGCTATTCCTTCCTGAGGGTGAGTTACATCCGTGTTCATATGAAATACATGATAGGTCTGTAGGTCTTAAATGTAAGTTATACAGTATTATCAATTTCAGAGTTGCGTTTCATTATGAGATGTAGCTAACTAGACTACACATATAGGTGCATTATGCTCAGTTGTAACTGCAGATAGTCCTTAAAGGAATACATTTAATTCAATGAAAAGTATTATATTTTGAACATTATTGAAGCTGGTGTCTTTTTATTGAAGAAGGTGTCTTTTTTACTGGTGAATGGCCGGTCCAGTCACCATCAGTATACAAACATCAGCATCTTCCTGTTCTATACTGTAAAACATGCAACTTATAAAAAGTCCATGGAGCTTAAATATCCGAGTTGCCTGGACATTTGAATTGACAGGATTTTTTAGCTGACATGGAATACTTCACTAAGCCAATGATTTTTGCTCAATTTGAGATGAATAGAAAAACCTGAGTTGCTGAAACTCTCAGCTTAAAATACTGTGTTGGCTCAAAATACATGTGTCTTATTAACATATTTCCCAATGTGCCTCTCTGCAAGATCTATTTTACTTTATTTTTGTAAATGTACTTGTCAAGGACCAGTTTACAATTAAAATATATATTTCAGTAGATGACGTGATGCATTACATCAGCTATAGCAAAAAAGTGGATTTGTTGTCAGGACAGAAAAAAACACTGTCCAGTCAGTTAATTGGATAACAGCTGAAACTGGAAAGGAGTCAAGGGGGACTGGACTCTAAGTACAACATTAATATACTTGTCTCAAACTGAGACAATACTTGATTGAACTTGAACCCAACTTGTCTAGATAAGTTGGAACAAAGTTTTTGCCAACTTGTAACATCTAAAACACTGAAATATATTTTCTATAACCCAAAAAATATTGTACTTTCAGCTGCAAAAAACAGGAAGCATAGAAATAGCTCACATAAAACAGATCCACCACTTCTTAGACTTGCTTTCAAGGAGAATTACATATATATTTCTATAATTTCAATAAACTAATTTCTATGTGAATTTGGTCTGGTCGCCCAAAAAGTTACATATTCCAGCATTAAATGTATTAGGATTTATTTTAGCCCACCAAGGGCTAGTCTTCCAAGAGTATTTTGAAATGTACAAACATACAGAATGGGAATTGAAATGATAGATGCAATACTGCGTATACCTTTAAATGTATT
The DNA here is from genome assembly GCF_905237065.1 of Salmo salar. Classification (NCBI taxonomy): domain Eukaryota; kingdom Metazoa; phylum Chordata; class Actinopteri; order Salmoniformes; family Salmonidae; genus Salmo; species Salmo salar. The sequence goes on along the minus strand of NW_025550374.1, from coordinate 45,331 downwards.
TATGCTGTTGTTTAGTCCCTTCACAGTGTTCACTGCAGGTTGCTAAAATGTAGCGCTATATTAGATGTGTGTACTAAACAGCCTGTAACTGTCTTCATGCAGGGCTCTCTCAGCTGGTGAGAACACAGCAGGTTGTCACAGCAACCCTGGGAGAGGACGCTCACTTCAGCTGCAGGCTCATGAAACCCAAAAACGTGCTTCAAGTCACCTGGCAGAAGGTGACACCAGGGGCGACTGAAAATGTGGCCACCTACAACAAACGATTTGGACCAGTAGTCAACCCACCTTTTCAGAGGAAAGTGGAGTTTGAAGACGAGGGTCTGCAGAACTACTCTATTGTCATCAGAGGAGTGTCAAGAGGAGATGAGTCCTGCTACAAGTGTCTGTTTAACGCCTATCCAGAAGGAGCTATCAGTGGCAGGACCTGCCTCCAAATTAATGGTAAAATATGATCACTGTAAGGAGGGGTTAATTCACTGTAAAATCCAAATTGTATAATGTGGATTCACCTTAACATTAGACTACTTTTGAGGTCTTAAAACAATGTTATGTCCCTTTAAAACAGGAACAATAGCCTCCAATGCCTTCAATCCATTGTTCTACCTTGACCTGTGTGTAAATGATTAACCCAGGAACAATTCCCTCAAATTATCATGCATCCATTTGACCTTGATGTACATGAAAACCTTATAGTATTTACATTCACTGTGAACTATGTCTGTTGTCCTATAGAGCTGTATGGCCCCTCACTCCTCATCACACAAACCAACAACAGTCACACCACTCTGTCCTGTTCTGCTACGGGACGACCTGCTCCTACAGTAACCTGGGACCACATAGAAAACATCAGTCTAGACAAATCCACCATGGCTGATGTCACCCATTCCAATGAAACAGTCACTGTCACCATAACTGCCATGGTGGCAGCGTCCAGTCTACCTGACAAAGACACCAGGGTTAGGTGTGTAGCGTCATCCCGTGGTGCCGTCAAGGAGGTTTCCATGGTGATTCCAACTAGGGATCAAGCTTCATTTGCAGGTGAGAAACGGTTAGGGTTAATACCACCATAATATATTGACATGATCAGGAACATGATGAAGTACTGCCTGTGTTCATGATGAAGTACTGCCTGTGTTCATGGTGAAGTACTGCCTGTGTTCATGGTGACGTACTGCCTGTGTTCATGATGAAGTACTTCCTGTGTTCATGATGAAGTACTTCCTGTGTATTTCTGTGCTAGGTAAATCTCAGGTCTCTGATGATGACACGATCAGTGGTAAGTGGTTGTTATTCTAATAATGACAGGTCATAATCAACCTATTGACTGACTCTTTTACTGTTCAACTTTCAGGTGTAGTGCAGAGACATATTTACATGTATGAAGCGTTAGTGTGGTGTACCTGGGAAGTTGACCTCTGTCTTCTCTTGTCATCTCTCTCATTCACAGGTGCAGTGGTTGGTGCAGTGATTGGTGCAGTGCTGGGTTCAGTGTGTCTCATTGCTGTATTCTGTGTAATATGGCTGCAAAAGAGGAGAAAAGATACCTCTTCCAGGTAGATAAAAACTATTTCCTTGAAACTGAACAGTTACTCTGAATTGAATGTGATTTGACTGCCAGTTGTTTACCAGTTGATCTCTAATTTGATGTAGAAAACCCCCAGTTCCTGACCCTGAAATCAGCAGAACTTCCTTAAAGACACCAGCAACATCCAAACAGTAAGATGCTCATTCTAAAGAACATTTAAGAGATTATGATGGATACCTATTTGAAAGAAAACATGATAATTACATTTTCTGAGAATATGTGCTATACAGGTACATTCTTCATGATTAAATAATTGTAATAAAATAATGAATCAGATGATGTGGTTCTTGTCAGTACATTGTTTATTTTGATTTATTTCAGTGTCACACCAACCTCCAGTCCATCACAAATGTGAGTATCTCTTCAACATTTTTAACAGCTTTTTAAGATAAATAATAATTATAACATTTCTGTTGTGTATGTTTTTTCCGCTACATTGTCTGTTTTAATCTCTTTCACACCAAGCTCCAGTCCATCACAAATGTGAGTATTTTTACAACTTTATTTGATTATCCCGATAGAAAGCGTGAAACAGACAATATTGAGAATGTTACAAAAGCTTTTTGTATCAATTAACAAAAATACAAAAATCTGAACATAACAAAAACATTTCCTCTTGTTTCAGGATACCATCCCTCAGCTCGTCTGACAAGCGCAGGATACAACCAGCTCAGGAGGCTGTAAAGAGGTAGGTTTACACCTTCATTCAGCTCCTCAGCCAAGTGTATGATGCAACAAGCACAAGATGTTGTAAAGTAGGTTTTATACCGTATTCTCTCATTGAACAAGAAGCTCTGGAATGATGTTCTTAGGTGGTAGTCATGGTGACTGCATACATGCAAATGAGTTGCATTTGTTGCGTTGCTGCATTGTTATGTTATGTTACTCATGTCACTAGTATAGGATACTCCATTCAGTCGATATTTAAATTACCTTCTTTCATACAGATTATCTCCTCAGAGACCAGATGACCTGCAATGTAGAAGGTGAGCTGAAATAATCATGAATAATTACAAAGATGCAGTCAGAAGTATATATATTTTTTTTATAAATATCTATGCCATTTTGTTGTATCTATTTTAGGAAACTTTTAGAGGGTTATGAGAACTGAGTGACTACCATACTGTCTCACACACATCTGTGTGGTTCAGAGACCGTTTCTATCCATAGGCATTGTGGGTACTGAATAGTGGACTGAATGGCTGACACACATAGGCCTGCTGGTTATTGTATATATAGATACAGTATTATGTAAATATATTTTGTAGTTGGTTAATGATGAAACATGATAAATCCACACTACACTTGTTTTGTTTTATTCTTCACTTTTTTAAATAAATCAAGTGTTGTGATATTATAACCCACACAATGTCATAATGTAGACTACTTTCATGGTGTGTTATATTATAACCCACACAATGTCATAATGTAGACTACTTTCATGGTGTGTTATATTATAACCCACACAATGTCATAATGTAGACTACTTTCATGGTGTGTTATATTATAACCTACACAATGTCATAATGTAGACTACTTTCATGGTGTGTGTTGTTATATTATAACCCACACAATATCATAATGTAGACTACTTTCATGGTGTGTGTTGTTATATTATAACCCACACAATATCATAATGTAGACTACTTTCATGGTGTGTTGTGATATTATAACCTACATAATATCATAATGTAGACTACTTTCATGGTGTGTTATATTATAACCCACACAATATCATAATGTAGACTACTTTCATGGTGTGTTATATTATAACCCACACAATATCATAATGTAGACTACTTTCATGGTGTGTGATATTATAACCCACACAATATCATAATGTAGACTACTTTCATGGTGTGTTGTGATATTATAACCTACATAATGTCATAATGTAGACTACTTTCATGGTGTGTTATATTATAACCCACACAATGTCATAATGTAGACTACTTTCATGGTGTGTTATATTATAACCCACACAATGTCATAATGTAGACTACTTTCATGGTGTGTTATATTATAACCCACACAATATCGTAATGTAGACTACTTTCATGGTGTGTGATATTATAACCCACACAATATCATAATGTAGACTACTTTCATGGTGTGTGATATTATAACCCACACAATATCATAATGTAGACTACTTTCATGGTGTGTTGTGATATTATAACCTACATAATGTCATAATGTAGACTACTTTCATGGTGTGTTATATTATAACCCACACAATGTCATAATGTAGACTACTTTCATGGTGTGTTATATTATAACCCACACAATATCATAATGTAGACTACTTTCATGGTGTGTGATATTATAACCCACACAATATCATAATGTAGACTACTTTCATGGTGTGTGATATTATAACCCACACAATATCATAATGTAGACTACTTTCATGGTGTGTGATATTATAACCCACACAATATCATAATGTAGACTACTTTCATGGTGTGTGATATTATAACCCACACAATATCATAATGTAGACTACTTTCATGGTGTGTTGTGATATTATAACCTACATAATGTCATAATGTCATAATGTAGACTACTTTCATGGTGTGTTGTGATGTTATAACCTACATAATGTCATAATGTAGACTACTTTCATGGTGTGTTGTGATATTATAACCCACACAATATCATAATGTAGACTACTTTCATGGTGTGTTATATTATAACCCACACAATATCATAATGTAGACTACTTTCATGGTGTGTTGTGATATTATAACCTACTTAATGTCATAATGTCATAATGTAGACTACTTTCATGGTGTGTTGTGATATTATAACCTACACAATGTCATAATGTAGACTACTTTCATGGTGTGTTGTGATATTATAACCTACATAATGTCATAATGTAGACTACTTTCATGGTGTGTTGTGATATTATAACCTACATAATGTCATAATGTAGACTACTTTCATGGTGTGTTGTGATATTATAACCTACATAATGTCATAATGTAGACTACTTTCATGGTGTGTTGTGATATTATAACCTACATAATGTCATAATGTAGACTACTTTCATGGTGTGTGTTGTTGTGTGTGTGTGTGTTTTCTTTCTTCACTTTTTATAAATCAAATGCTGTAAGATACACAATGTTGTGATGTCCTTTGTTGTGTGTTTGTTTTCTACTTTTATAAATAAAATGTTTAAACAATGTTGTAATGTATGTTGTGACATCGCTTGTTATACAATGTGTCATAAATCTGCTGCTGGAAATGCTTCAAGAGTGAATTGTCTGATTCTTCTGCCGCTCAAGAGACCAACCGAAGTTACAAACAAGTGCCACTAGGGGTCGCCTAAATATAATTTTAGGGAGAGATGTTGTATTGAAACGGGTTTGATACTGTAGTTTTGCAGCTGACTCTCTGACGTCTCATGAAGAGGCAGAACGCATCACACCCTGGTCTGTTCAGTTTAAAGATTGTTGAAACATGGATTTGATAGTCAGCGTACCAGATTATGTTTTACACCATACAGAGGACTGAATTCAATAATTCTCACTAACTCCATGGTCATGTTAACTGACTGATAGTATCTCATAGAACAAAACGTATAAAATCTCCGAAGCCTGTGTTAACCTCTGACCTTATTTTCAGCGTTTATTCCAAAACCCTATTCTTTCCCCATTAATGTTCCCCATAGGGAGGGCTGAATGAACCAGAGGTAACTCATTTTCTCCATAGGAAGGGCTGAATGAACCAGAGGTAACTCATTTTCTCCATAGGAAGGGCTGAACGAACCAGAGGTAACTCATTTTCCCCATAGGAAGGGCTGAATGAACCAGAGGTAACTCATTTTCCCCATAGGGAGGGCTGAATGAACCAGAGGTAACTCATTTTCTCCATAGGAAGGGCTGAATGAACCAGAGGTAACTCATTTTCCCCATAGGAAGGGCTGAATGAACCAGAGGTAACTCATTTTCTCCATAGGAAGGGCTGAACGAACCAGAGGTAACTCATTTTCCCCATAGAAAGGGCTGAACGAACCAGAGGTAACTCATTTTCCCCATAGGAAGGGCTGAACGAACCAGAGGTAACTCATTTTCTCCATAGGAAGGGCTGAATGAACCAGAGGTAACTCATTTTCTCCATAGGAAGGGCTGAACAAACCAGAGGTAACTCATTTTCCCCATAGGAAGGGCTGAACGAACCAGAGGTAACTCATTTTCTCCATAGGAAGGGCTGAACGAACCAGAGGTAACTCATTTTCTCCATAGGAAGGGCTGAATGAACCAGAGGTAACTCATTTTCTCCATAGGAAGGGCTGAATGAACCAGAGGTAACTCATTTTCTCCATAGGAAGGGCTGAACGTACCAGAGGTAACTCATTTTTCCCATAGGAAGGGCTGAATGAACCAGAGGTAACTCATTTTCTCCATAGGAAGGGCTGAACGTACCAGAGGTAACTCATTTTCCCCATAGGAAGGGCTGAACGAACCAGAGGTAACTCATTTTCCCCATAGCAAGGGCTGAACGAACCAGAGGTAACTCATTTTCTCCATAGGAAGGGCTGAACGAACCAGTGGTAACTCATTTTCTCCATAGGAAGGGCTGAACGTACCAGAGGTAACTCATTTTCTCCATAGGAAGGGCTGAATGAACCAGAGGTAACTCATTTTCCCTATAGGAAGGGCTGAATGAACCAGAGGTAACTCATTTTTCCCATAAGAAGAGCTGAACGAACCAGAGGTAACTCATTTTCTCCATAGGAAGGGCTGAACGAACCAGAGGTAACTCATTTTCTCCATAGGAAGGGCTGAATGAACCAGAGGTAACTCATTTCCCCATAGGAAGGGCTGAACGAACCAGAGGTAACTCATTTTCTCCATAGGAAGGGCTGAACGTACTAGAAGTAACTCATTTTCCCCATAGGAAGGACTGAATGAACCAGAGGTAACTCATTTTCTCCATATGAAGGGCTGAACGAACCAGAGGTAACTCATTTTCCCTATAGTAAGGGCTGAACGAACCAGAGGTAACTCATTTTCTCCATAAGAAGGGCTGAACGTACCAGAGGTAACTCATTTTCTCCATAGGAAGGGCTGAACGAACCAGAGGTAACTCATTTTCCCTATAGGAAGGGCTGAATGAACCAGAGGTAACTCATTTTCTCCATAGGAAGGGCTGAACGAACCAGAGGTAACTCATTTTCCCTATAGGAAGGGCTGAATGAACCAGAGGTAACTCATTTTCTCCATAGGAAGGGCTGAACGTACCAGAGGTAACTCATTTTCTCCATAGGAAGGGCTGAACGTACCAGAGGTAACTCATTTCCCCATAGGAAGGGCTGAACGAACCAGAGGTAACTCATTTTCCCTATAGTAAGGGCTGAACGAACCAGAGGTAACTCATTTTCTCCATAAGAAGGGCTGAACGTACCAGAGGTAACTCATTTTCTCCATAGGAAGGGCTGAACGAACCAGAGGTAACTCATTTTCCCTATAGGAAGGGCTGAATGAACCAGAGGTAACTCGTTTTCTCCATAGGAAGGGCTGAATGAACCAGAGGTAACTCATTTTCTCCATAGGAAGGGCTGAACGAACCAGAGGTAACTCATTTTCCCCATAGGAAGGGCTGAATGAACCAGAGGTAACTCATTTTCCCCATAGGGAGGGCTGAATGAACCAGAGGTAACTCATTTTCTCCATAGGAAGGGCTGAATGAACCAGAGGTAACTCATTTTCCCCATAGGAAGGGCTGAATGAACCAGAGGTAACTCATTTTCTCCATAGGAAGGGCTGAACGAACCAGAGGTAACTCATTTTCCCCATAGAAAGGGCTGAACGAACCAGAGGTAACTCATTTTCCCCATAGGAAGGGCTGAACGAACCAGAGGTAACTCATTTTCTCCATAGGAAGGGCTGAATGAACCAGAGGTAACTCATTTTCTCCATAGGAAGGGCTGAACAAACCAGAGGTAACTCATTTTCCCCATAGGAAGGGCTGAACGAACCAGAGGTAACTCATTTTCTCCATAGGAAGGGCTGAACGAACCAGAGGTAACTCATTTTCTCCATAGGAAGGGCTGAATGAACCAGAGGTAACTCATTTTCTCCATAGGAAGGGCTGAATGAACCAGAGGTAACTCATTTTCTCCATAGGAAGGGCTGAACGTACCAGAGGTAACTCATTTTTCCCATAGGAAGGGCTGAATGAACCAGAGGTAACTCATTTTCTCCATAGGAAGGGCTGAACGTACCAGAGGTAACTCATTTTCCCCATAGGAAGGGCTGAACGAACCAGAGGTAACTCATTTTCCCCATAGCAAGGGCTGAACGAACCAGAGGTAACTCATTTTCTCCATAGGAAGGGCTGAACGAACCAGTGGTAACTCATTTTCTCCATAGGAAGGGCTGAACGTACCAGAGGTAACTCATTTTCTCCATAGGAAGGGCTGAATGAACCAGAGGTAACTCATTTTCCCTATAGGAAGGGCTGAATGAACCAGAGGTAACTCATTTTTCCCATAAGAAGAGCTGAACGAACCAGAGGTAACTCATTTTCTCCATAGGAAGGGCTGAACGAACCAGAGGTAACTCATTTTCTCCATAGGAAGGGCTGAATGAACCAGAGGTAACTCATTTCCCCATAGGAAGGGCTGAACGAACCAGAGGTAACTCATTTTCTCCATAGGAAGGGCTGAACGTACTAGAAGTAACTCATTTTCCCCATAGGAAGGACTGAATGAACCAGAGGTAACTCATTTTCTCCATATGAAGGGCTGAACGAACCAGAGGTAACTCATTTTCCCTATAGTAAGGGCTGAACGAACCAGAGGTAACTCATTTTCTCCATAAGAAGGGCTGAACGTACCAGAGGTAACTCATTTTCTCCATAGGAAGGGCTGAACGAACCAGAGGTAACTCATTTTCCCTATAGGAAGGGCTGAATGAACCAGAGGTAACTCATTTTCTCCATAGGAAGGGCTGAACGAACCAGAGGTAACTCATTTTCCCTATAGGAAGGGCTGAATGAACCAGAGGTAACTCATTTTCTCCATAGGAAGGGCTGAACGTTACCAGAGGTAACTCATTTTCTCCATAGGAAGGGCTGAACGTACCAGAGGTAACTCATTTCCCCATAGGAAGGGCTGAACGAACCAGAGGTAACTCATTTTCCCTATAGTAAGGGCTGAACGAACCAGAGGTAACTCATTTTCTCCATAAGAAGGGCTGAACGTACCAGAGGTAACTCATTTTCTCCATAGGAAGGGCTGAACGAACCAGAGGTAACTCATTTTCCCTATAGGAAGGGCTGAATGAACCAGAGGTAACTCGTTTTCTCCATAGGAAGGGCTGAATGAACCAGAGGTAACTCATTTTCTCCATAGGAAGGGCTGAACGAACCAGAGGTAACTCATTTTCCCCATAGGAAGGGCTGAACGTACCAGAGGTAACTCATTTTCCCCATAGGAAGGGCTGAACGTACCAGAGGTAACTCATTTTCCCCATAGGAAGGGCTGAACGTACCAGAGGTAACTCATTTTCCCCATAGGAAGGGCTGAACGAACCAGAGGTAACTCATTTTCTCCATAGGAAGGGCTGAACGTACCAGAGGTAACTAATTTTCCCCATAGGAAGGGCTGAACGAACCAGAGGTAACTCATTTTCTCCATAGGAAGGGCTGAAGGTACCAGAGGTAACTCATTTTCCCCATTGGAAGGGCTGAACGAACCAGAGGTAACTCATTTTCTCCATAGGAAGGGCTGAACGTACCAGAGGTAACTCATTTTTCCCATAGGAAGGGCTGAACGAACCAGAGGTAACTCATTTTCGGTTTTTAGGACTACAAGCTGGTGAGCTCTATAACCTGGAAAAACTCCAAACACCTTTGACAGAAATACTGAAATGCAAAAGATGTGTACCTCCATAATGTGAAGAAAATGTATGAAATGTATGCATTCACTACTGTAAGTCGCTCTGGATAAGAGCGTCTGCTAAATGACTAAAATGTAAGACTCACAGGTGTAGTTCCCTTCATCAGATGGTTGTATGTTGGTGATGTGTAGAAACACTCTGTCACTCTCTATCTGTAGTGTGACTTTGGGGTCACAAATGCTGTCTGGACTTTTTGGGTCAGAACAATATGACACTGGACACTCATCACTCTATTTAAATGACATATCATTTGAGTAATGTAACTCAGGGTTTGGTTTTGGCAGATGAGAGTAACATCTGCTCCTCCTGTTCCCAAAGTTTTTACTTGAGTCTGCAAACAGGAAGAGAAGCAGAGTGTGAGAGTGTTTTTTCATAGGATAGGTTTGATTGATCTTGAAGCTAAAGGTAGGAAAATAAAAATGACAGTTTATTCTTAATGACTATTAAAACTGTAGTGAACAATTAGACTTTACAATACAGTGTCCTTATTACTGTGTAGGCCGAATTCCTGTAAGTACAGTGTAACAAGTACTGTAATTACTCATTGTTACCCTGTATTAGGTTTAGGGTACAAATAAAATAGATCATGCAATATCTCTTACTTTCAACAGCTGTGAATAGACCCCACAGCACCAAAAGCAGAGCAAGTCTGGATACACTTCCACACTTACTGACCAACTGCAGAACCAAACGTTGACCCGACACTTCCTGCTCAGACCGACTACAGATATGATGTATATACTCAGTAGAGGAACACAATAAAACTTAATCCAACCAAAGTGATGCTCCTTTGACTGGTTCCTCTTGCACAGGGGTTTCTGAGAAAGATCAAATATTAACAACTGTAACGTTTAACACTAGTTATTTTAGAGGCCTCTTCAGTGGACTAAACAGAATGTTGTAAATGTGTGAAACTTCCTCCTCAGCAGGGTCAATGGGGGTAAGCAGTACTCGCTAAGGAAGCAGCGCGACATCCTTTACAGTGTTGCGCAATGGCTCAGATCAACAGTTGCGCTCAGCTCAACACTGGGGGCGCTGTTGAGGAAGTTTGAGGGATGAATGTAGCACATGGAGATGTGTGAAACTTCCTCCTCAGCAGGGTCATTGTAAGGTCACTTCCATTTTAATTCCAGATCAATTCAGAAAGTAAACCAAATTCCAATTCTAATTCCAAATGTTCCTAATTGAAAGGCATTGAAGAGAATTGGAATAGGACTTCAAATTGGAATTTCAGTGTACTTCATGTATTGACTGGAATTTAATTGGAATTGACCCCAAACTTGCGCCTCAGCTTTAAGTGTCCCGCTTGCGTCACCTCATTAGCTTTTGAGGTGGCGTGATCAGCTAAGATGCATGAGGGAGAACAGTCACGTGTGCTAGCAAGGCAGAGGTCCCGAGTTCGTGCCAGGTAGGTGCCGAGCGGTAGTCGCTAAGCACCTTTTTCAATAAGTAAGGGGCAGGTGGTGCTGCTGTCTTGATAACTATACAATCTGGAGATTGTGTTTCAGCCCAGTGGTAGTCCCGCCACATAAACTGAGGTAGAAAGACATCACAAGCATAGGGATAGCGCAATAATACAAAATAAAATAAAAGAAGTTCAGAATATACACTGCTCAAAAAAATAAAGGGAACACTTAAACAACACAATGTAACTCCAAGTCAATCACACTTCTGTGAAATCAAACTGTCCACTTAGGAAGCAACACTGATTGACAATAAATTTCACATGCTGTTGTGCAAATGGAATAGCCAACAGGTGGAAATTATAGGCAATTAGCAAGACACCCCCAATAAAGGAGTGGTTCTGCAGGTGGGGACCACAGACCACTTTTCAGTTCCTATGCTTCCTGGCTGATGTTTTGGTCACTTTTGAATGCTGGCGGTGCTTTCACTCTAGTGGTAGCATGAGACGGAGTCTACAACCCACACAAGTGGCTCAGGTAGTGCAGCTCATCCAGGATGGCACATCAATGCGAGCTGTGGCAAGAAGGTTTGCTGTGTCTGTCAGCGTAGTGTCCAGAGCATGGAGGCGCTACCATGAGACAGGCCAGTACATCAGGAGACGTGGAGGAGGCCGTAGGAGGGCAACAACCCAGCAGCAGGACCGCTACCTCCGCCTTTGTGCAAGGAGGAGCAGGAGAAGCACTGCCAGAGCCCTGCAAAATGACCTCCAGCAGGCCACAAATGTGCATGTGTCTGCTCAAACGGTCAGAAACAGACTCCATGAGGGTGGTATGAGGGCCCAACGTCCACAGGTGGGGGTTGTGCTTACAGCCCAACACCGTGCAGGACGTTTGGCATTTGCCAGAGAACGCCAAGATTGGCAAATTCACCACTGGTGCCCTGTGCTCTTCACAGATGAAAGCAGGTTCACACTGAGTCTGGAGACGCCGTGGAGAACGTTCTGCTGCCTGCAACATCCTCCAGCATGACCGGTTTGGCGGTGGGTCAGTCATAGTGTGGGGTGGCATTTCTTTGGGGGGCCGCACAGCCCTCCATGTGCTCGCCAGAGGTAGCCTGACTGCCATTAGGTACCGAGATGAGATCCTTAGACCCCTTGTGAGACCATATGCTGGTGCGGTTGGCCCTGGGTTCCTCCTAATGCAAGACAATGCTAGACCTCATGTGGCTGGAGTGTGTCAGCAGTTCCTGCAAGAGGAAGGCATTGATGCTGTGGACTGGCCCGCCCGTTCCCCAGACCTGAATCCAATTGAGCACATCTGGGACATCATGTCTCGCTCCATCCACCAACACCACGTTGCACCACAGACTGTCCAGGAGTTGGCGGATGCTTTAGTCCAGGTCTGGGAGGAGATCCCTCAGGAGACCATCCGCCACCTCATCAGGAGCATGCCCAGGCGTTGTAGGGAGGTCATACAGGCACATGGAGGCCACACACACACTACTGAGCCTCATTTTGACTTGTTGTAAGGACATTACATCAAAGTTGGATCAGCCTGTAGTGTGGTTTTCCACTTTAATTTGGAGTGTGACTCCAAATCCAGACCTCCATGGGTTGATAAATTGGATTTTCATTGATTATTTTTGTGTGATTTTGTTGTCAGCACATTCAACTATGTAAAGAAAAAAGTATTTAATAAGCTTATTTCTTTCATTCAGATCTAGGATGTGTTGTTTAAGTGTTCCCTTTATTTTTTTGAGCAGTGTATATTTTTAAACCCAGCCCCCAACCCCGCAGGAGGCCTTTTGCCTTTTCGTAGGCCATCATTGTAAATAAGAATTTGTTCTTAACTGACTTGCCTAGTTAAATAAAGGTGAAATAAAAATAAAAAATAAAAAAAATCAGTTCAAAAGCACCCTTCAGCCTTATGGTGGTGCAAAATCTATCATTTTTGGTGTCTAAAGAAGGAAGTGGACCTGTTGATGTGTCTGTGGTAGATCATAAGACCTCTCTGTGGTGCTCTACAAAGACCCCAGTCACAAAAACTAGGTTGCACTAGCAGAGGTGCCATTGTTTCTGCATAGGAGTAACATGAATACAAGCTAGACAACAGCACCACTTCCTCCTCTCAGCCATTATAACCAAGTCAACCCAGTCAAATGAGCATCACTTTGGTTTAATTTAGTTTTATTTTGTTCCTCTGCTGAGTAAATAACGTTGCATTGACATCATATCTGTAGTCGGTCTGAGCAGGCAGTGTTGGGTCAACGTTTGGTTGTGCAGTTGGTCAGTATGTGTGGAAGTGTATCCAGACTTGCTCTGCTGCTGGTGCTGTGGGGTCTATTCACAGCTGTTGATGGTAAGAGAGATGTATCCCATGATCTATTTAATTTGTACACTAGCCCTGAACCTTACAGGAGTCCTTACAGGAGTTAGACCTATACAGTTCAGTAATAACGACACTGTATTGTAAAGTGTAATTGCTCACTACAGTTTTAATGCAGTTACTCAACAAGAATAAACTTTCATTTTTATTTCTCTACCACTAGATACTCATCTTATGTTTTATCACAAGCAACACAAAAACAAAATGGCAACTATACAAAACATTCTCTAAGATGGTCAACATAACATTTCCAAATTCTGTCAAATATGTATGGTTTAATATGTATGGTTTAATATGTATGGTTTATATGTATGGTTAATTTGTATGGTTTAATATGTATGGTTTAATATGAATGGTTTAATATGTATGGTTTAATATGTATGGTTTAATATGTATGGTTTAATATGTATGGTTTAATATGAATGGTTTAATATGTATGGTTTAATATGAATGGTTTAATATGTATGGTTTAATATGAATGGTTTAATATGTATGGTTTAATATGTATGGTTTAATATGTATGGTTTAATATGTATGGTTTAATATGTATGGTTTAATATGAATGGTTTAATATGTATGGTTTAATATGTATGGTTTAATATGTATGGTTTAATATGAATGGTTTAATTTGTATGGTTTAATATGAATGGTTTAATATGAATGGTTTAATATGTATGGTTTAATATGTATGGTTTAATATGAATGGTTTAATATGTATGGTTTAATATGTATGGTTTAATATGTATGGTTTAATATGTATGGTTTAATATGTATGGTTTAATATGAATGGTTTAATATGAATGGTTTAATATGTATGGTTTAATATGTATGGTTAATATGTATGGTTTAATATGAATGGTTTAATATGAATGGTTTAATATGTATGGTTTAATATGTATGGTTTAATATGTATGGTTTAATATGTATGGTTTAATATGAATGGTTTAATATGTATGGTTTAATATGTATGGTTTAATATGAATGGTTTAATATGAATGGTTTAATATGTATGGTTTAATATGAATGGTTTAATATGTATGGTTTAATATGTATGGTTTAATATGTATGGTTTAATATGTATGGTTAATTTGTATGGTTTAATATGTATGGTTTAATATGTATGGTTTAATATGTATGGTTTAATATGAATGGTTTAATATGAATGGTTTAATATGTATGGTTTAATATGAATGGTTTAATATGTATGGTTTAATATGTATGGTTTAATATGTATGGTTTAATATGTATGGTTTAACTCCAGTTTGTTATTGGGGGTGGATATGGGGCTTTCCAATTGATGGCTTTATTCTTTTTTGCAGCAAGTAGACCTAGATTACAAAACTTTCTATGATATTGATTACCAATATTTACATTTCCCAACAAACTTAATCATGGAGATGAATGGATATAAATTCCTAGACACAATGAAATGATAGCACATACATTATCCCAGAATGGTGTCAGTTTGGCACAGGACCACAGCATATGTAATAGAGTTCCTTTGAGCTTTTTGCATCTCCAACAGAGATGTGACATTTCTGGGTGACATTACATGCATTCTGGCAGGAGTATAGTAAGTCCTATGAATTATCTTACATTGCATTAGTTCATGTCTTAAATTGTAGGAGCAGATATAAAAATGTTCACATATTTATTTATTTTATTTATTTCACCTTTATTTAACCAGGTAGGCAAGTTGAGAACAAGTTCTAATTTACAATTGCGACCTGGCCAAGATAAAGCAAAGCAGTTCGACAACATACAACAACACAGAGTTACACATGGAGTAAAACAAATATACAGTCAATAATACAGTAGAAAAATAAGTCTATGTACAATGTGAGCAAATGAGGTGAGATAAGGGAGGTAAAGGCAAAAAAAGTCCATGGTGGCGAAGTAAATACAATATAGCAAGTAAAACACTGGAATGGTAGATTTGTAGTAGAAGAAAGTGCAAAGTAGAAATAGAGATAATGGGGTGCAAAGGAGCAAAATAAAATAAATAAAATAAATAAATACAGTAGGGGAAGAGGTAGTTGTTTGGGCTAAATTATAGATAGGCTATGTACAGGTGCAGTGATCTGTGAGCTGCTTTGACAGCTGGTGCTTAAAGCTAGTGAGGGAGATAAGTGTTTCCAGTTTCAGAGATTTTTGTAGTTCGTTCCAGTCATTGGCAGCAGAGAACTGGAAAGAGAGACGGCCAAAGGAGGAATTGGCTTTGGGGGTGACCAGAGAGATATACCTGCTGGAGCGCGTGCTACAGGTGGGTGCTGCTATGGTGACCAGTGAGCGGAGATAAGGGGGGACTTTACCTAGCAGGGTCTTGTAGATGACCTGGAGCCAGTGGGTTTGGCGACGATTATGAAGCGAAGGCCAGCCAACGAGAGCGTACAGGTCGCAGTGGTGGGTAGTATATGGGGCTTTGGTGACAAAACGGATGTTAAAACGGACATATCTGTGACCAATGGTTATCCTCCATTTGTTCATTTATATCTGTTTACCATTTGTTCATTATAGGTTCTGAACCATCGGGAAGAGTTTCAATCAGCTCTTGATATAACTTGGCAATCAACTTCTTTGTCGTAGCAGCTTCTTTCAGTATGTTTTCTATGCTAGATGCCTTAGGTTCATCCAGATTCTGTTGAAGTGATTGAATATGATTTCTGAGTTGTGAGAACTGAAAGAAATCGGCCTTGGATAATGTGATTCATTCAATGACAGTATAGATCCATCATAGTAAACATGTTAAAAATTCATGATGCCACTTTGGAACATGACTTAAAGGTGTCATCACTAAATGCTGGAGGTAAGGTGGGGTTATTCCAAATAAGGGTGCCTGGCAATGTTGTTTCTTTCCACCTCATGAATTTGATGGGGGTATGATGGATTACATTGAAAAAAACTGTGGAGATTGTCTGAAGACATCCTTTTTCTTATAAACCCTGTTAGATCTGAGTGAATTAACCTTTGCATTACTGTTTCTATGCCAACGAAAAGCCAATACCTTAGCAATGATTTTGTAATCCACATTCAAAAGTTATACTGGGCAGAAGATCCGCATGACAGTGGATCATTATCTTTCTTTTTAAGTAGGGTGATTGTAGCCAAACATAGTGACTGGGGAAGTTCATTTTTCTCTAGAGCTGCTGTGAGCATAATAACATAGGCCTTAGTAATCTGGGATTAAAGTGTCTATAACATTCCACTGGGAATCCATCATTACTAGGAGATTTCCCAATCTGTAGATTATTGATGGCCTCCAACAGTTCACCTGGGGTAATGTTTAATCCATATTCCTTTTCTCTGGGTCATTTATAATTGGTCAAATGGCCTTATTGAGGAAAATGTCTATATATTCCTTTGAATTTTTGTTTTGGGATTGATACAGATTGTGATAAAATATTTTAAAGACTCTCTGCAGATCGAGAGTTTATTGTGTTATATTCAATCTTCAAAGTGTTCAACTGTTGACGGGTGTCAACATTTCTATCTAAACTGTGTTTTCTTTCTAAGTCGTGGATTTTCTGTTCTAGTATTTCTAATTCGATATTGGTCTTATTTTTCTTATGTGAAGAGTAAGACATGATACAACCTCTCATGTATGATTTAAGAGTTTCCTAGACTACAGTTGGACATACTTCATTGTCTACATTAATTTCCAAAAACATGTCTATCTGTGTGTTGCGATATGAGGTAAACTCCTTATCTCCAAGAAACATTGTGTTGGATCTCTATGTCTCTGCTATTGGCATAGGAGGTTGAGCTTAAACGTGAAAGACAATGGACTATTGTCCATAATTATTATAGGAAGGTATTTGCATTCAGAAACAGTCAATTAAAGCCAAGTTTATAATAAATAAGTAAATGACTGAATATGAGTTTTGGAGGTGAGAGTAATAGGAGTATTGTCTTTCAGTTGGATGTTTCTATCTCCACAGTTCACACAGACCCATCTCTTTAATGTTGTGGTTTAATACCTTAGACATGTTAAGAAGAGGATATAGTTTAGTTGATGACTTGTTTAGAGTTGCATCCCGTACACAGTTAAACCCCCCCATATTATATTCCTGTTACATTGAGATAGTTTTGGTATGAGGTCATTATTTCACTTTGGGTCGTCTTCATTTGGGCATTAACAATTCAGTAAAGTAACTTTTTATTGTGCCAGGTTTCTTTTTACCATTGTAAAACATCCATTTGTGTCTGTAGTAATTTCTGTAGACTGAAATGGGACTTTTTATTAATGAGAATTGATAGTACTACTCATGCTCAATCAAACCGATCTCATGAATAATATACTCACAATCTGTTTCTCTTCCTGTTTACAGTGACTCAAGAGAAAACATTGGAGACCGGAGGAGCAGATGCCACTCTTCTCTGCCCAAACCAAACTCTCACTGACATCATTGTTGTAGTATGTCACAAATATAGAGTTATACGTGAGGGTCATGAGTGTGAAATTGCACTAGAATTTGAGACAAATCATACCAACAGCACTTGTGACCCCAGAGTCACACTACAGACAGAGAATGACAGAGTGTTTCTACACATTACCAACATACAACCATCTGATGAAGGGAACTACACCTGTGTTTGTACACATTATAATGGCAATTCTGATATAAACATAGATATTTCTGTCAATGGTAAGTGTTTGGTCTGATGGGATTGTTCACAATCATTTTAAAATGAACTCCAGCATATCTTATCACCACATATTTAGTGGCATGCCTGTCATGTGCTTACCTTTATGTTCTGTCAGTGTTTTGTGGTCTTGTTTCGTAACATCTGTCATAGAACTTACACCTGACAGAACTGAGAATTTCTGTAGTCACAATATTGGATTTTGTCATCAATACATGTAATAATGTCTTAAAATGTAGATACTGTCAACAACATGTTGCCTTAATGTAAATGAACAAGATGGCGGAAGAGAAACATACAAGATCATAATATATATTTTCCCCTTTCTCAGGAACCCAAGTGCAACAGGCCACAGACAACAGTCTCTTCTATTGGGGGATGATAACAGGCGTTGCAGCATGTGTAGCTGCCCTGGTGTTTGGTGGCGTAATCATGAGGAAAATTCATCTCAGGTAAGATAAAACTAATAGTTTGGTTAAAAGAGTTTCTGTCATGAGTGTTTGACAGATTTTTGGTATTTGAATAATTACTTGGAAGAACTGTTGTAGAAATTATGCATTCCCAAATATATTTTAGTTCTACAATGAGGATATAGTACTGAATTGGTGTCAGACTTACATGCAATGCTATGAGTTCATGGGGGCTTCAACCAAAATGTAAAACGAAACTAGGCTAGATGTTCAACTGACATCTGTGACCAGTGAGTAGTTTCCAATAGCTGCACTGTTGTGGCTTCTCACTTCTCATTTCCTGTCAAAAACGAGTGTGGTGAAAAAAACACGTACACTGCCCACAATCATTTAGCTCCGGAAAATGTGCTGTGTAAAACATGTTTCATTTGGTGCTATGTTAACTCTTGTTATTTTTTGCTCAACAGGAGAACACAGCTACAAGTGTCTGGAACCGTCAACGAGGTGCCACAACACTGCTTGCTGTTGCCTGTTAGTCAGATGAAGGCATCTGGGTCCTCATTTATAACCGTTGTGTTCATTTCACAATAAATATCTGCATGCGCCATTTCTGAAAAGACTGCACACTTACAAATTGAGATGTATAAACTTGGTGGATGCCATACATACGCATGCTTCCCGTTATAAATCAGACCCACCCTGAACCTGTTCACTTGTGAATGAGCATTAAAATCTGCCTGAAAAACCTTTTATGGTGACAGTAACGACCTATTTTGCTGTGTACTGAAATTAAACCATGGCCGTTTCTAAATAGCAGTTGGCGAGCTTGATAAAATGTCTCTGGAGGTGTTGGCAGAATGTTTTAAACTTTTACAGTGACATTTGCTGAAAAAACCTATTGCAAATTGTTGTGGACCTGTAAACAGATTGTAACTTTTTAATATGCTGCACTGGCTGTGAATTCTGAAACATTGTCTACTCAGATAGAAATTACAACTACAGTATAGGCCTACTTACAGTGGTAGCCTACTCACTTCAATATAAAATATCAACTGTCTGTTCTTCTGTTAAAGTCAGCTGTTATAAACCGCACTCCCTTTCGCATGATATTATAGCTTAATAGGCCCAATTAAATGGTCATTTATATTATGTTTATACATTAAGTATTGTCTAGTCGAGAAATTTGACAGTACAGTATTCAGACGTAGCCTACAAACGTCAATGGAAAAGGTGAACCTTCTGTTCTTCTGTTAAACTGCGCTCGGATCGGCTCGCATAGAGCAAAGTAGCTTATCCATTTGGTACTGTGAAGTGGGTCTAATTATATTTACGATTCAGTCATTTAGCAGACGCTGTTATCCAGAGCGACTTACAGTAGTGAGTACATACATTTTCATACTGGTCCCCCATGGGAATCGAACCCACAACCCTGGCCATGCGCTACCAACTGAGCTACACGTGACTTAAATAACAAATGTGATGAATGGTAGCCTATCCTAACTTGTAAGCCTATAGGCTATGAAACCATCACAGTCAGAAAAGGTGAGGAGATTTTTCTGCAATCATGGAAATGAAATAAATACTAAAAATATGCCTATTTCTAACTAGAAAATGGCATTTACTGAAGTAAATGTGGTGTGTTTGCTTGTCTTGAAGTATGTATGGTTGTGAAATAGTAGTACTGGTAGTGAAGGCAATAGTAATGGTAGTAGTAGCAATGGTAGTAAAAGGGTTTTCATAGGCTATGTTTTAGTTATAGTGACCTATTTTGGGGTGGTTTGTAAGTGTGAAGTTATTATAGTGGGTTATAGTGGGCTAGTATAGTAGGCTACAGTGAGTATTATATCCTCATAAGCCATAGAATGGGTTTGAAAGCTCTCAAAATGCTTTAGTTTGAACATTCGGAATGTTTTGTGGCAGTGATTTCAGTTTTGAATGTTGAACCCTACATTCCGCAATTGAAATGAATGGGGATACAACAAGCTTCATAGTTTATGAAGTAGGACTGATAGCAAAAAGATGTGTAGTCTGCACATGTCATCATTGAGGTGGTGTTTGTAGCTGTGGTCAGTAGTTGTGGTCAGTAGTTGTGTGGTTGTGTTGTAGGTTCTTTAGGCCTTACAGTATGGACATGGTCAGTAGTTGTGGTCAGCAGTTGTGGTCAGTAGTTGTGTGGTTTGTTTGGTTGTGTTGTATGTTCTTTGGGCCCTACAGTATAGATGTGGTCAGTAGTTGTGTGGTTGTGGTCAGTCGTTGTTGTCAGTCGTTATGTGGTCAGTGGTTGTGATCAGTAGTTGTGTTGTTCTGTTTCTGGTTCTTTGGGCCCTACAGTATGGATGTGGCCAATAGTTGTGGTCATTAGTTGTGTGTTCAGTAGTTGTGTGGTTGTGGTCAGTTGTTGTGGTCAATAGTTGTGGTCAATCTTTTGTGGCTGTGGTCAGTAGCTGTGGTCAGTGGCTGTGCGGTCAGTAGTTGTGTGGTTAGTAGTTGCGTGGTTGTGGTCAGTAGTTGTGTGGTCAGTAGCTGTATGATTGTGGTCAGTAGCTGTGTAGTTGTGGCCAGTAGTTGTGTGGTCAGTAGCTGTGTGATTGTGGTCAGTCATTTTGGTTAGTAGTTGTGGTCAGTAGCTGTGTGGTTGTGGTCAGTATTTGTGGTCAGATTGATTGATTGGTAGATAGGATATTATAGCCTGAACATTTGAAAGTTGGTTTAGTGTTTCTAGCTTGAACGGTTCAAGAGTTACTGTTGTTGAGTAGTGTATGCTAATTTATGAAAATGCATATACGTTTTGTCAGTCTGCACATGTGATCGTTGGGGTGGTGTTTGTCGCTGTGGTCAGTAGTTGTGTGGTTGTGGTCAGTAGTTGTTGTCAGTAGTTATGTGGTCAGTATTTGTGTGGTTGTGGTCAGTAGTTGTGTTGTTCTGTTGCTGGTTCTTTGGGCCCTACAGTATGGACGTGGTCAGTAGTAGAGGTCGACCGATTAATCGGAATGGGCGATTAATTAGGGCCGATTTCAAGTTTTCATAACAATCGGTAATCAGTATTTTTGGACACCGATTTAATTTTTATTTTTCTATTTAACTAGGCAAGTCAGTTAAGAACACATTCTTATTTTCAATGACGGCCTAGGAACAGTGGGTTAACTGCCTTGTTCAGGGGCAGAACGACAGATTTTTACCTTGTCAGCTCGGGGATTAGTTTTTGCAACCTTCCGGTTACTAGTCCAACGCTCTAACCACCTGCCTTACATTGCACTCCACGCAGGCGTGGCAGGCTGACTACCTGTTACGTGAGGGCAGCAAGAAGCCAAGGTAAGTTGCTAGCTAGCATTAAACTTATCTTATGAAAAACAATCAATCTTAACATAATCACTAGTTAACTACACATGGTTGATGATATTACTAGTTTATCTAGCGTGTCCTGCGTTGCATATAATCGATGCGGTGCCTGTTAATTTCTCATTGAATCACAGCCTACTTCGACAAACGGGTGATGATTTAACAAGCGCATTTGCAAAAAAGCACCATCGTTGCACCAATGTACCTAACTATAAACATCAATGCCCTTCTTTAAAATCAATACACAAGTATAGATTTTTAAACCTGCATATTTAGATAATATTGCCTGCTAACATGAATTTCTTATAATTAGTGAAATTGTGTCCCTTCTCTTGCGTTCTGTGCAAGCAGTCAGGGTATATGCAGCAGTTTGGGCCGCCTGGCTCATTGTGAACTGTGTGAAGTCCATTTATTCTTAACAAAGGCCGTAATTAATTTGCCAGAATTGTACATAATTATGACATGACATTGAAGGTTGTACAATGTAACAGCAATATTTAGACTTCCGTTAGATAAAATACGGAACCGTTCCGTATTTCACTGAAAGAATAAACGTTTTGTTTTCAAAATGATAGTTTCTGGATTCGACCATTTTAATGGCCAAAGGCTCGTATTTCTGTGTGTTATAATTAAGTCTATGATTTGATAGAGCAGTCTGACTGAGCGATGGTAGGCACCAGCAGGCTCGTAAGCATTCATTCAAACAGCACTTTCGTGCGTTTGCCAGCAGCTCTTCGCAATGCTTCAAGTATTGTGCACTTTATGACTTCAAGCCTATCAACTCCCGAGATTAGGCTGGTGTAACCTATGTGAAATGGCTAGCTAGTTAGCGGGGTGCGTGCTAATAGCGTTTCAAACGTCACTCGCTCTGAGACTTGGAGTAGTTGTTCCCCTTGCTCTGCATGGGTAACGCTGCTTCGAGGGTGGCTGTTGTCGATGTGTTCCTGGTTCGAGCCCAGGTAGGAGCGAAGAGAGGGAAGGAAGCTATACTGTTACACTGGCAATACTAAAGTGCCTATAAGAACATCCAATAGTCAAAGGTATATGAAATACAAATGGTATAGAGAGAAATAGTCATATAACTACAACCTAAAACTTCTTACCTGGGAATATTGAAGACTCATGTTAAAAGGAACCACCAGCTTTCATATGTTCTCATGTTCTCATGTTCTGAGCAAGGAACTTAAATGTTAGATTTTTTACATGGCACATATTGCACTTTTACTTTCTTCTCCAACACTTTGTTTTTGCATTATTTAAACCAAATTGAACATGTTTCATAATTTATTTGAGGCTAAATTGATTTTATTGATGTATTATATTAAGTTAAAATAAGTGTTCATTCAGTATTGTTGTAATTGTCATTATTACCAAAAAATATATAAAATCGTCCGATTAATCGGTAGCGGCTTTCTTTGGTCCTCCAATAATCGTCATCGGCGTTGAAAAATCATAATCGGTCGACCTCTAGTCAGTAGTTGTAGTTGTGGTAAGTAGTTTTGTGGTTGTGGTAAGTAGCTATGGTTCAGTAGTTGTGGTCAGTAGTTGCGGGTCATTAGTTGTGTGGTCAGTTGTTCTGGGAAGAAGCGGTCAGTAGTTGTGGTCAATTGTTTTGTGGTTGTGGTCAGTAGTTGTGTGGTTGTGTGGTCAGTAGTTGCGTGGTTGTGGTCAGTCATTGTGGTCAGTAGCTGTGTGGTTGTGGTCAGACATTTTGTGGTTGTGGTCAGTAGATGTGTGGTCAGTAGGTGTGGGGCTGTGGTCAGTAGTTGTGTGGTTGTGTGGTCAGTAGTTGCGTGGTTGTGGTCAGTCATTGTGGTCAGTAGCTGTGTGGTTGTGGTCAGACATTTTGTGGTTGTGGTCAGTAGATGTGTGGTCAGTAGGTGTGGGGTTGTGGTCAGTAGTTGTGTGGTCAGTATTCTGTGGTTGTGGTCAGTCGTTGTGTGATAGTGGTCAGTTGTTGTGTGGTCAGTCGTTTTGTGCTTGTGGTCAGTAGTTGTGGTCAGTACTGCTCAGTAGTTGTGGTCAGTACTTTTGTGGTTGTGGTCTGTAGTTGTGTGGTCCGTAGTTGTGTAATTGTGGTTCACTAGTTGTTGTTAGTAGTTTTGTGGCTGTGGTCAGTAGCTATGTGGTTGTGGTCAGATTGATTGATAGGATAGCCTGAACATGTGAAAGTTGGTGTAGTGTTTCTAGCTTGAATGGTTCAAGAGTTACTGTTGTTGAGTAGTTTATGCAAATCTATGCAAATGAATATAGTTGATGAAAATATATATTTTTTTATTAGAAGTTAGGATAGCCTGAATGTTTTAAAGTTAATATTTTAGATTAATTGGCCAAGGAGCAGGATCATTTTTAATAGCTACCTCTGTAATAATGCCCAAATTACACTAGTGGGAATTTATTGCCCTCCCTTTGCCTCAACATGTGCTCTTAGCCAATTGTCTGATTTGCTATCTAACTATACTAACTCTGAATTATTAATTTTGTGGTGATCTTAATCTGGATTAGTTGATGCCAGCTTCTGATAGGCTGAAAGTTATCTTCATTGATCTAAATCTAACTCCGCTGAACCAAACCGCCCCAACTTTAAACAACATGAAAAATATACTCTTTTAGGTATTATTTTGACAAATGCTCCTCATAAGTATACAGCCAATTTTTGCTAATGAGTTCAGTGACTATTGTCCCGTTGCCTGTATAAGAGCTAAAAATCTATCTAAATCTTGCCCTTGCATTATTACAAAGAGAAATGATAGGAATTTGAATTAACAACAATTCTTGTTGAAAGGGGGTTGTGACCGACTCAGATCAGGCCCTAAATTGTTTACTTCTTTGCTCAACTCTGTTGTAGATAAGCCTGCTCTGTTCAATAAACTAAGGGTAAGAGATAGAGCTAATTCACACATGAACTATCAGAGAAACTTCAAGAGAGAAATTTAGTGTGGGCTAAGGCTAACTGATTCTACGTAAGACTGGCAGTCCTTCAGATGCATGAGAAATAGATGTTTATCCCTGGTTAGAAAAGCTAAATCAACATACTTGTTGAACTGTGCATCTGAGAATGGTGAGAATTCAGGTGCCTTCTGGAAGGTAGTCAAATCTCTGAAACAAAATTCCATCCCCTCATTACCCCTGCAGGTTATAACAGCCTCTCCATAACAGATAAGATGGACATTTGTAGTGCTTTTAATAACCACTTTGCTTCAGTGAGCCACCTATTTCATAAAATAGCTTCTGAAAACTAGAATTTAGAAAGTTTTTTAACTTCTCATTCTATTCTTAATTAACACCAATCTGGTTTTAGACGTGGACATAGCACTGTTTCAGCAGCAACACTTAGATGATGTGCTACATTGTTTAGACCATAAAATCATTGTGCTGCCTTGTGTTTTGACTTGTCAAAGGCATTTGATACAGTTGACCATTTCTTACTTGTTCTAAGGTTGTCTGAAATAGGCCTAGATCAGGCATTATGCAATTTGTTCAAGAACTATCTAACAGACAGGACACAATGTTTGCTTACTGACGCTATCAAATCTAGTTTCCTCAATATTACGAAAGGTGTGCCACAGGGGTCAATTTTGGTCCCTGTTCTCTTCACTATTTATATAAATTATATTAGTCTATCTGTTTAAACCTGTAACATTCATCTCTACGTGGAGGACAGTTATTTACTCCTGCGCCCCCTCAGTACAGCAGGCCATTCATGCCCTTCAGCATGGGTTTAACTCAATTCAAAAATCACTTACTGATCTTAAACTACTGCTAAATGCTAATAAAACCAAATGAATGTTGTTCTGTAGGTCTCGTAATATTGACCCTGAGGACATGCAATATTGACCCACATTTGCACATTGAAGGGAGCCCATATTGAGCAAGTTCCCCATTATAAGTACTTGGGTATTGGGATGAAGATAAAACACATTGAAAAACTGACACAGAAGTTGAGAATTAAGATTGGTTTCTTTTATAGAAATAAATCCTGCCTCACTTTGGAAAGTATAAGGAAGATTGTTCAAGCAACGCTTCTCCCAGTGTTTTATTACGGTAATATAATCTACATGCATGTGGCAGCCTCAGTTTTAAACCTTTAGATTCAGTCTATCACTTAGCACTGCGTTTTGTCACTGGGGACAATTTTCATACACATCACTGCATTTTGTATAGTTTTCTTACCCGAGAGTCTCTGACTACCAGAGAAGGGCCCAGAATTGGATACTTTTTGTATATAAAGCGGTTCTTCAGAGACTCCCCCCACTACCTCAGCTCATGTATTGACTGGAGATCCAGCAATTTTCAGACCCGCTCTCTGGACTGGCTGGTTCTGGAGGACCCGCAGGTCTCCACTGACCTGGGGACAAATTATTTTAGTTTTTATGCCTCAGCTCATGGAATATCCTTCAGGTCACCTTGAATTTAGTGTTTGTTTTGATTGATCTTGTTGTATTTACTGTATTGATATTATGTATTGTATGTTCATGTTCACAGGGCTCCCTTACAAACGAGATCCTGGTCTCAATGCTGACCCAATATATTTATTCCTATGGTTCTCATTCAAACCCGTGTTAACTTAAGAACATTTTAAATGGCTATAGCTCAAAAAGTATACACAGCATCAAAAATACTTTGACAAGCAATCTAAGTTGGGGCAGTCTGGACATTTGGAAGTTGGTTTCATTTTAATAGCTTAAATCTTGTAAACTTTAGAGTGAGCAGAATAAATATAATAATAATAGGAAGAAGAAATCTAGAGTTGTGCTTTGCTTAGCAAGGACACCTAATTATTTTACAATGCAAATATAAAATAGATTTTTTTCGCACTTCTCACTAACCGCGAATGATTGCATTATATTTAGCTACCTGTTTTACTGTTCTGAATAAGAGTGTTATATATTCCTGCACAATGCTAATACTAGGCTACGTATGCATTCTTGTAATGCAATATTTCAACCACTTGAAACTGTGCGTACTCATGGTCTAAAGTTAGCGTTTGTGCGTATGCAGCGTTTATTAATGAGGCCCCTGCAGACTGCGCTCTTTTACATTTTCTGTTGAATTTTCCAGAGCCCATATAAGATTCTACTGTGTAATATGGTGACATATTGTTAATGTCTTTGTAGGAGGAGCAACAGGACATGGAGCCCTTCAACATGTTCACAAGGAGAGACAATGGGCTTTACTCAACTCTACAGCTGCCACATCCTAACCCCTGACCCTCTGGCACCGTTGACCAATGACGACATGGCATTAGACACCTTCTCGTAACAGCTAGCTATACAGCTATACGGTAGAGTGGTAGATATGCATTTACTGTGATTATTTTGATTACTGAAAATGCAATTTCTTTCTTTGTCTGACTTGCCATATATCAGCCTCTCCTTTACTGTAGATGTTCTGTGGTTGTTGTAAATATCAACACATAGTGTCTGCAGGCTGCACATCTGTTATGGAAATACAAGTGTTATATACAGTACATGTCTAAAAAAGTATAGCTGTTCTGTTGTTTGCGGTTAGAACAAAGCATGTTTCTGTGGAGATCACCTGATCCCAAAATCATAATCTTTTCCACCAGGTGTCAGTGTACTGTTGTAAAATACAAATTTTTTCCTGTCATAAACATGAATGCGAAATCAGTAAAAATCCCAACTGCCACTGAATTCAAACTGTAACTTTAGAACACAGAATATTAATGTAGACCTGTTTTATAGTTTCCGTTTCCTATATAGGCCTGGCTACATTAATTAGGCTACATGTTTAAGTGCATATGTTAATTAAAAAAACACACCAAACAACTAGTAACTAGCTGGATATGATTTATTATAACTGTTTTCCCCAAAAATGTATGTATGCTGTAGCCTATGTACTTCTGTGGATGCAAGGCCAGTCTATTTAAAGCATGAGAACTGTTTCATGGTGGCCTGTCTGTCATTTCCTTCCTGCACATCAGTTAGCCTGACTATCCATCCACATCGCTCCTACCAAACACCACGCTCACTAGCGTTTCTTCTCCACCATGAGTCTGGATTTGCTTTCCTCACCGACGTCTTAAGAATGTGAAAACATTCTCACCATTCTGATTGGTCCCAGAAACTGATTGGTTGAGACAGAGTTGGTTTACATGAATCACGTCATTGGCTTTGACATTCTGATTGGTTAGAGACTTCCAATTGCTGGTTCATTTATTTTGTACAATACCCCTCATTTTGATGTCAGCACAAATTATTTCTAGTATGGCAACTTTGGTCACTTATACTTGAATAACTTAAAAAAAAAGTAAAAATAATTCACATGTAGTGATAAGGCCACACAGAGGGCCAGAGATAATTACAGACACGTGATAATCTGAAGTACCCAAAAAAGCTCACTCGATGTGATCTTATAAAATTCCCCCCAGAACTTGAAAGTTACCAAAATTCTGGTAGTTTACTGGTAATATACCCTCCCTTTGAAACCTTAAATTGAATAGAATAAATTAAACATTTTCCAGAAGGAACATCAGTTGTGGCACGTCACACAAGATAAAGAAACAGCAACACACATGACAGATACACATGCTTACAAGGTATATACAAGATAAACATTTAAAAGCTATACTGATGCCTGATGGCAGTACTGCATATTTATTGTTTAGTGGAAGTGTCCAATAGGGTTGATTTTCCATTCTTACGTGTGTGGTCTTTGTAAATGTCTCAGAGAGCTTTTTGGTTTCTCCCTACAATCTTTAAACTGACCTGCACAACTCTCCCTAGGCCCTACAGTATCATGACCTGAGACAAACCAGGCAACTAAGATAACTGTTATGACAGGCTCAAAACAACATCTTAAAAGGATTGCTTTTAAAAAACAGATTGATTTGTCACAGACTTTTAAAGATAAAATAACATGAACCAGATTAGTCAGTAATGATCAGGTGTGTGTGGCAATATGAGTACAGTCACTCAGTAGTCATTGAAAAGGTTCCTGAGAAAGAAAAGAGGGGGAAAGAAAACGTAATATTTCAATTGGATGAAAACACAGGTCATTGTGAGGTAATAAGATGGTCTGACAGCCACTGTAACACACATAACAGAACAGATACTAACATGTAGCTGAGTGTATGATGCAGTCACCATGACTACTCTATGACCACCACAGTAGTACATCATTTCAGAGCTTCTTCCTCAAGAAGAGACTACAGCAGACAGTGAGAGAATGAAGTTGTAAACCTACCTCTTTACAGCCTCCTGAGCTGGTTGTATCCTGCGCTTCTCAGACGAGCTGAGGGATGGTATCCTGAAAGAAGAGGACATTTTTAAATTATGTTTCGATTTTTGGGTTACTGTAATTTATACTAAAAGTGTTGTAACATTCTCAATATCGTCTGTTTCACGCTTTCTATCGGGATAATCAAATAAAGTTGTAAAAATACTCACATTTGTGACGGACTGGAGCTTGGTGTGAAAGAGATCAAACCAGACAATGTACCGGCAGGAAACATACACCACAGAAATACATTTCCAAGTTTCATTCCCAAGTTTCTTGATCAATGAGAGAAATTACAGAAGACATTAAGAGACTATGAAAGTAAACCTACTTCTTAGTCAACCTACGCTTGATCGCTGAGCTGTTTGGTGAGCTGGTTGACGAGTGTGACCTGAAAAAAACAAAAGGTAATAAAATGATTATTTATCTTAAAAGCTGTTAAAAATGTGGAAGAGATACTCACATTTGTGATGGACTGGAGGATGGTGTGACACTGAAATAAATACAAATAGACAATGTACTGACAAGAACCACATCATCTGATTCATTATTCATTCATTACAATTATTTAATCATGAAGAATGTACCTGTATAGCACATATTCTCAGAAAATGTAATTATCATGTTTTCTTTCAAATAGGTATCCATCATAATCTCTTAAATGTTCTTTAGAATGAGCATCTTACTGTTTGGATGTTGCTGGTGTCTTTAAGGAAGTTCTGCTGATTTCAGGGTCAGGAACTGGGGGTTTTCTACATCAAATTAGAGATCAACTGGTAAACAACTGGCAGTCAAATCACATTCAATTCAGAGTAACTGTTCAGTTTCAAAGAAATAGTTTTTATCTACCTGGAAGAGGTATCTTTTCTCCTCTTTTGCAGCCATATTACACAGAATACAGCAATGAGACACACTGAACCCATCACTGCACCAATCACTGCACCAACCACTGCACCTGTGAATGAGAGAGATGACAAGAGAAGACAGAGGTCAAATTCCCAGGTACACCACACTAACGCTTCATACATGTAAATATGGCTCTGCACTACACCTGAAAGTTGAACAGTAAAAGAGTCAGTCAATAGGTTGATTATGACCTGTCATTATTAGAATAACAACCACTTACCACTGATCTTGTTATCAGAGACCTGAGATTGACCTAGAACAGAAATACACAGGAAGTACTTCATCATGAACACAGACAGTACTTCACCATGAACACAGGCAGTACTTCATCATGAACACAGGCAGTACTTCATCATGAACACAGGCAGTACTTCATCATGAACACAGGCAGTACTTCATCATGAACACAGACAGTACTTCATCATGAACACAGGCAGTACTTCATCATGAACACAGGCAGTACTTCATCATGAACACAGGCAGTACTTCATCATGAACACAGACAGTACTTCATCATGAACACAGGCAGTACTTCATCATGAACACAGGCAGTACCTCATCATGAACACAGGCAGTACTTCATCATGAACACAGGCAGTACCTCATCATGAACACAGGCAGTACTTCATCATGAACACAGACAGTACCTAATCATGAACACAGGCACTACTTCATCATGAACACAGACAGTACTTCATCATGAACACAGGCAGTACCTCACCATGAACACAGGCAGTACCTCATCATGAACACAGACAGTACCTCATCATGAACACAGGCAGTACTTCATCATAAACACAGACAGTACTTCATCATGAACACAGGCAGTACTTCATCATGAACACAGGCAGTACTTCATCATGAACACAGACAGTACTTCATCATGAACACAGACAGTACTTCATCATGAACACAGACCGTACTTCATCATGAACACAGGCAGTACCTCATCATGAACACAGACAGTACTTCATCATGAACACAGACAGCACTTCATCATGAACACAGACAGTACTTCATCATGAACACAGACAGTACTTCATCATGAACACAGACAGTACTTCATCATAAACACAGACAGTACTTCATCATAAACACAGACAGTACTTCATCATGAACACAGGCAGTACTTCATCATGAACACAGACAGTACTTCATCATGAACACAGGCAGTACTTCATCATGACATCATGTTCCTGATCATGTCAATATATTACACATTGATCTATAGACATTTCTCACCAGTAATTGAAGCTGGAATCACCATGGAAGCATTCTTGGTGACATCACTGAAGGACATAGAAGCAACACACCTAACTTCTTTGTTAGTTAGACTGGACACTAGCACTGTTACAGTAGTTGTCATAGTGACAGTTCCATTGGGATGGGTGACATCAACCATGGTGGAATGTTCTATCATCATGTCATCCCAGGTCACTATAGGAGCAGGTCGTCCAGTAGCAGAACAGGACAGAGTGGTGTGACTGTTGTTGGTTTGTGTGATGAGTATTGAGGGTCCATACAGCTCTATAGGACAACAACAAACACAGTGAATGTAAACACTATAATGTTTTCATGCACATGATTTACTAAATGATTCCATTTAAATTATTTACTAAATGATTCCATTTAAATTATTTACTAAATGATTCCATTTAAATTATTTACTAAATGATTCCATTTACATGATTTAGTAAATGATTCCATTTTGATAAATGGTTTCAAGACATTGGAAGTATGAGCTGATGAAATGGCTGCCTGAAGTTCTGAAGAAGTTGTTCTGGGTCAATCATTTACAGTACATTATGTTATCAGATTTTACCATTTACGTGGAGACAGGTCGTTCCACTGATAGGTCCATCTGGAAAGGTGTTAAACAGACACTTGTAGCAGGACTCGTCTCCTCTTGACACTCCTCTGATGACAATAGAACAGTTCTGCAGTCCCTCGTCTTCAAACTCCACTTTCCCCTGAAAAGGTGGGTTGACATTGGAACCGCGTTTGCTGTAAGTGGCCACATTTTCATTCGTCTCTGTTGTCTCTTTTTGCCAGGTTACTTGCCGCACGTCTTTGGGTTTCATGAGCTCACAGGTTAAGACTGCATCTTCTCCCAGGGTTGCTGTGACAACCTGCTGTGTTCTCACCAACTGAGAGAGCCCTGCATGAAGACAGTTACAATAGTTCTTAGACACTAGTAGTACTCAGAATGGTCAGAAGGGGGAGTATGGTGGTAAGGGAAGTCCAGTCTAGGAGGGAGGAAGTTATGGGACCTGTTGTAAAACTATCAATTTCTATCAATTTCAGGATAGAATGTACATGATATGTGCATAAGGCCACAGCATACATCAACATTAAAGTACTCTTTAGAGCGACATCAATCATTCCATACAGTAAGAGTATGGAGCTGCAGATGAAATCATGCATTTACTATAGTCAAATGAACTGGTTTGTCAACAGTTAACACACAATACGCATGTGTAACCGGTGTGAAATGGCTAGCTAGTTACAGGGGTGCGCACTAATAAAACAAATGTATTAATGTCCAGAATTGTTTACAGACACTTTTGTGTATAGCTCAGCTACATTTTTTTGTTTATTAACCTTTATTTAACTAGGCAAGTCAGGTAAGAACAAATTCTTATTTACAATGACGGACTGCCCCAGCCAAACCCTGACGACGGTGGGCCAATTATGCTATGCCCTATGGGACTCCCAATCACGGCTGGATGTGACGCAGCCTGGATTCAAAACATGTACTGTCGTGACGCTTCTTGTACTGAGGTGCAGTGTCTTTTATCACTGCGCCACTCGAGAGCCCAATGATTTTTAAGTATGTCACACTCTTGTTTTAATGTATATATTGAATTAGTCAACTTTACAGATCAAATTTGATCAAACACTGTATAGCCTCAAAACATTTATTTTGATATCATGGATGGTCAATCCTTGCATCCATTGGTTACATTAGTCTCATAGTCTATTAGCACCCTCTAGTGGCTGAAAGCCTCATGTATCTTGTCCTAGTTCTGTGAAATCTGTCTTACTACTTTTTGCTAATAAATACGAATTATTTAACAATTCAGAGTTGGTGGCTATTTACCCATGCAACAAGAAGATTGAGCTACAGCTTCAATATGACATGTATTTCGTATTGTGAAATTAACAGGTTTGTCAACAGTTGTAAAAGCACAGAATTAGATCACGACATTGGCACTAACAATATCGCGCCACTTTCAAAGTGGTAGTCAAATACGGTATTATCATGCATAAAACTGATATAACTCACCATTAGGGAGGAATATGAGCAGAATGAACAGAGAGTTGAAGAGTGCAGGAGACATGGTGAAAATGTAATTTACTACTACAGTAATGAAATAAGAGAAAAGAGCGGGAAATTCCTTCTTCCCGTATGGAGCCTGCTCCATAGCCTGGGCACCATTCTGTTTATGCTCTCTTGCCAACTCCTCATTGAATTTTCATACCAACAATGTTTGGCTTGGCAATGACAATAGAGTAGGCAAAAGCACAAACGGATCTGGGACCAGGCTATCTCCTGCAAAAAAGTGAAAGTAAATTTGCTCTCTGTCTACAGTCACAGTTAAACTCAATCAATTTAGTATTATGTATATCTGCTGGGGAAATTTGCTTAGGCTTTTTCTTCTTTAGAAGCAGGAAAATAATAAAATTGTCCAATAAACTGTGGAATCTAACACAACAAGCATCTGGAAAGTCTGTATTTATATAATAAAATAAATGACGATATGATCTCAAACTCGACACACTTCAGTCTAATGAAAATATGGTATCAAACAATCGTCCTCAACATGACATGCAAGCGGTACCGATGCACCAGGTCTGGACCGTGAACAGCTTCTACCCCCAAGCCATAAGACTGCTAAATAGTTAGTTATATAGTTAACCAAATAGCTACCCGGACTATCTGCAATGAATATTTTTACACTAACTCATTTGACTCATCACATACGTAGCTGTTACTGTTTATCCTGTTGCAGTCACTTTATTCCTAGTTAAATGTAAATATCGACCTCAATTACCTTGTTATCCTGCACATCGACTCACTACCCCGTGTATATAGCCATGTTATCCTTACTCAATGTGTATGTATTATTACTTTTATTATTACGTGTTATTACATTTCTATTATTTCTATATTTACTTTCTCTCTACGTTGTTGTGAAGGGCCCCTAAGTAAGCATTTCACTGTTAGTCTACATATGTTGTTTACGAAGTATGTGACTTACAACATTTTGATTTTGAAGTTGTATGCATTACACTGACAGCAGGGGCGAAAATCTGATATCAACTTTGGAGGGGACAATTACATGAAATTTTCTCAAGAGCAATTCCTGAGGGGGACACCAAAAGTAGTGCTGTAACACATAGCCTACATTGTAATATGGTAAATGTATATTGAGGAACCAAAGAAATAAGGTGTTTGCCGTACTCCTAACTACCAGTACCCAAAACTACACAACTAATCACAACAGCAATACCATTGCCTTTAACAAATCTTAGTTCAGTCACCAGTTTAAGTTGAGAGTGGGGGTATCCATGGCATTTTCCAATTATGTTCCTATTTTACAAGTCAAAAAAATTGAGAACCTTTCATAATGTTGCCAAACAAAGACTCAACAAACTTACCTGAGACTCCCTGTCTCTGCCAGTCTGTCCCTGCATATCTGTCCCCAACTCTGCTGTCTGTGTGCCATCTGTTGCCTGCTCTGCCTAATGACATCATTGTGAAACATTTCCATTAGAATTTCATTTCTTTCTTATGAACATTTTATCAACTAGTCTTTGAGATATTAGGCTACTAGGGTTCTTACTATGCGTTTTGGTGTATTGAAAAATACTCTGATGTCCGTCTTTTATTTTTCTGCCATTTTTCTACCTGGCTGGCTGGCTGGCTACACACACCGTGTGTAGGTTATTTACAGTAGGAGATGGGCTTCTATCATCTTCTATCATTCTATTTGGGCTTCGATCTAAAAGGTAGCTAGCAAATGTGAAACGGATTAAAATGACAAGAGTTGACAGCTGTATGAGTTCACCATTTACACAACATATGCTGCAACCTTTTGTAATTTTAATAGTTTGTTTCATATTGGCTGGCTTCCAACAATAGCTGAATTTGCAAAGCTAGCGAGCACCAATTCAGTTTCAGTGGTGTTTGCTATAATCTTTGCTACCCGGGTTAAATAAAGGTGAAATAAAATAAATAAATAAAAGTTCCCTTGCGACAATTTAGCTTTTGCAACGAGACCATTAAATATATTTAAGACAATGGTAGAAGAGAGTGTAGTTCTGTTCAGTTTGGACTTCAGTTTATCGCTAACCTTATCACAGGGACTTTGAAGCACTAATTTACATCATCTGCATGCTGATCTTGGAATAAATTGACGATAGCAAAGATTCCATCTTTGACGACGCCACATAAATGGAATAGGTACTAGCTAGCTTAATAGTTAATATTTGCGCGCTAGCTCTGCATATTCAGCTAGTGTGTGTGCGCGATTGACTAGATTAACCTCACGTCAGTTACGTTCATTGAGTGCCTTTCAGACAGTAGATACAACCCCTCTGTTACCTTGCCAACTAAGGAACTGGCAGTGGATCAAACCATTGTGAGGCAAAGGGTGGGGGGGTCGCAATCTTTTGAAACTTAAAAACGCGCTATTAAGTGTCTATAATCAGCATAATTGCTTTCATTGCGTATTATTTATATTATTTAAATTACATAGTTATGTTTCAGTGATATATTGGGGGGGACAAATCATCTTTTTCCCAGGATGGGGGGTCGTGTCCCCCCGTCCCCCCGGGATTTCCGCCTGACTGACAGAGGAATCATAGATGAGGTCCGACAACAATGTAACTCAATAATACATGATGTAGGACAAGTTCATTAAAATGCATTGGAGAGATGGAGCACATGAGAACATACATGATATCTGAAGACAGTGGGCCTGGCTTCAGCTTTTTTATCTGTGGTGCAGGCCTAGGTAAATCAACAATGTTGTCATGGCAACATTTCCAGATAATGATATTGTTTCTCCTGGGCTATAGGACGTTCTGAACTTTGAAGGCCGAGCCTAGGCACTAATGACGCCAAAAGCATTACTTTACTTAAGTAATAACTACTATTACTAACTACTATTACTTAATTGATACCCAAGATTTACTCAACCAAACACACACCATAAGTCAGAACATTTTCATAACTTTTTACTACCACAAGACCTCATACACCTTACATCAATAAACGTTCAGCACGTGCTATCATTTTTAAATGGATTGAGGTGAAATAAGTGGAGGATAAAATATTGCAGACAAAGAAAATAAGTGGACCAATGTCATATTGTGTCAGAGAAGTGAACATTATCTACGCTCTTCTCTTTGGCCTTTCAATAAGTAAACAGCAGGTGGTGCTGCTGTCTTGATATGTGTTTCAGCCCAATGATAGCAACATTAGCTGCGGGATGGGGATGGAGAAAGGTAACATTACAAGCATGGACACTGCAATAATACCAGAAAATGAAGAATATATGTGTGGTTATGATGTGGTAAGACAGTTGGGTAACATAGTTATGACACCTTTTAGGACATACTTTTGGTCATGAAGTGTATGTGGACACCTACTTGGTCGAGCATCTCATTCCAAAATCATGGGCATTAATATGGACTTGGTCGCTCTTTGCTGCTATAACAGCCTCCACTCTTCTGGGAAGGCTTTCCACTAGATGTTGGAACATTGCTGCTGGGACTTGCTTCCATTCAGCCACAAGAGCATTAGTGAGGTCGGGCGCTGATGTTGGGCGATTAGGCCTGGCTCGCAGTCGGCTTTCCAATTCATCCTAAAGGTGTTCAGTGGGGTTGAGGTCAGGACTCTGTGCAGGCCAGTCAAGTTCTTCCACACCGATCGACAAACCATTTCTGTATGGACCTCACTTTGTGCACGGGGGATTGTCATGCTGAAACAGGAAAGGGCCTTCCCAAAATATTGCTACAAAGTACAGAATGTTACTGTATGCTGTACCATTACGATGTCCCTTCACTGGAACTAAGGGGCCTAGCCTGAACCATGAAAAACAGCCCCAGACCATTATTCCTCCTCCACCAAACTTTACAGTTGGCACTATGAATTGGGTCAGCTCGTGTTCTCTTGGCATCCGCAAAATCAAGATTTGTCCGCAAGATGGTGAAGCGTGATTCATCACTCCAGAAAAGGCATTCTTACTGCTCCAGAATCCAATGGCGGCGAGCTTTACAATACACCAGCTGACGCATGGCATTGTGCATGGTGATCTTAGACTTGTGTGCGGCTGCTCGGCCATGGAAACCCATTTCATGAAGCTCCCAACTAACAGTACTTGTGCTGATGTTGCTTCCAGAGGCAGTTTTGAACTCAGCAGTGAGTGTTGCACTAATTTGAAGGGGTGTCCACATTATTTTGTATATGTAGTGTATGATGACATAACAGTTAACGACACTTCCCACTTACAGAAAAATTGCTTCTCCTTTCGGGGGTTTCTTCTATAGAACTACAGCATGAGTGAGTACACATTGGCCATTTCATGGTTGATTGAAACTAACCAATACCTGCATCAGTTCTACACTTGATAAAAACACCCTTCAGCCTTATGGTGGTGCAGAATCTATCATTGTTTGTGTCTAAAGAAGGAAGTGGACCTGTTGATGTGTCTGTGGTAGATCATAAGACCTCTCTGTGGTGAGTTCTCAGCAAAGACCCCAGTCACAAATACCAAGATGCACTAGCAGAGGTGTAACACGAATACAAGCTAGACAACAGCAGCACTTCCTACGCTCAGCTCTCAAGGTCCATTATAACTAAGTCAACCCAGCATCATTTTGGTTGGCTTTTTACCTTGTTCCTCTATTGAGCAAATAATGCTGAATAGCCGTTAAGTTCTGTACTCGGTCTGTGCAGACAACATTGAGTAACGATTGGTTCTGCAGGTGGTCAGTATGTTTGTATTCAGTCTGGTTCTGCTTCTGGTTCTGTGGGGTCTGTGCACAGCTGTTGAAGGTAACAGGGATGTATTGCATGATAGATAAAATTTCTTAACATCTGTCATTTTTGCAACAAACTGTGGATTGCAGTTCAAATGCAGTTAGTCAATAAGAAATCAACTTTCCATAAAACAGTACACTCAATCTGTTACCTTCATGTTTGCAGTGACTGAAATAAAGATATCCTTCTGCCCAAGCCAAACACCTCATGAAATATTTTTTGTAATGGATAAGATAGAGTGATAAGTGGGGGAAATGACTGTCAAGTGTAATTTCGGACCGACCATAATGGTACCCGACTTCACTTATGACCCCAGATTTACACTACATATAAACTCAGCAAAAAGAAACGTCCTCTCACTGTCAACTACATTTAGTTTCAGCAAACTTAACATGTGTAAATATTTGTATGAACATAAGATTCAACAACTGAGGCAAACTGAACAAGTTCCACAGACCTGTGACTAACAGAAATGGAATAATGTGTCCCTGAACAAAGGGGTCAAAATCAAAAGTAACAGTCAGTATCTGGTGTGGCCACCAGCTGCATTAAGTACTGCAGTGCATCTCCTCCTCATGGACTGCACCAGATTTGCCAGTTCTTGCTGTGAGATGTTACCCCACTCTTCCACCAAGGCACCTGCAAGTTCCCTGACATTTCCGGGGAAATGGCTCCAGCCCTCACCCTCCGATCCAACAGGTCCAAGACGTGCTCAATGGGATTGAGATCTGGGCTCTTCACTGGCCATGGCAGAACACTGACATTCCTGTCATTCCTAAATGTGAATCTGACCATCACCCCTGGTGAAACAAAACCGCAACTTCGTCAGTGAAGAGCACTTTTTGACAGTCCTGTCTGGTCCAGCGACGGTGGGTTTGAGCCCATAGGCGACGCTTGTTGCCGGTGATGTCTGGTGAGGACCTGCCTTACAACAGGCCTACAAGCCCTCAGTCCAGCCTCTCTCAGCCTATTGCGGACAGTCTGAGCACTGATGGAGGGATTGTGCATTCCTGGTGTAATTCTGGCAGTTGTTGTTGCCATCCTGTACCTGTCCCGCAGGTGTTATGTTCGGATGTACCGATCCTGTGCAGGTGTTGTTACACGTGGTCTGCCACTGCGAGGACGATCAGCTGTCCGTCCTGTCTTCCTGTAGCGCTGTCTTAGGCGTCTCACAGTACAGACATGGAATTTATTGCCCTGGCCACATCTGCAGTCCTCATGCCTCCTTGCAGCATGCCTATGGCACGTTCACGCAGATGAGCAGGGACCCTGGGCATCTTTCTTTTGGTGTTTTTCAGAGTCAGAAGAAGGCCTCTTTAGTGTCCTCTAAGTTTTCATAACTATGACCTTAATTGCCTACCGTCTGTAAGCTATTAATGTCTTAACCACCATTCCACAGGTGCATGTTCATTAGTTGTTTATGGTTCATTGAGCAAGAATGGGAAACAGTGTTTAAACCCTTTACAATGAAGATCAGTGAAGTTATTTGGATTTTTACGAATTATCTTTAAAAGACAGAGTCCTGAAAAAGGGACGTTTCTTTTTTTGCTGAGTTTAGAAAATGGCAGTGTTTCTACACATCACCAACATCTGATATAGGGAAAGTGAGTTGTCCAACTGAATGTATTCAACTGAAATGTGTCTTCCGCATTTAACCCAACCCCTCTGAATCAGAGAGAGGTGCAGGGGGCTTTGCTCACGGGCAGAACGACAGATATTTACCTTGTCAGCTCTGGGATTCAATCCAGCAACCTTCCGGTTACTGGCCCAACACTCTAACCACTAGAACTACACCTGTGAGTGTGTACATCATGGAGGAACATAATTTTATTTCAATATTTCTGTCAAAGCTAAGTGTTTGGTCTGACGGTGTATATTTAAAAAAAATAAAGGAGAGCCACACACTCTAGGAGCTCAGATGAAAAATATCCAACGTTTCGACAGACAAACTGTCTTCAGGGTATGATGAATATTACCTCTGATTACTTCCCTAAATTCAGTGACCTTTAAATTGCTAGTGTGAAAATGAAAGTCACATTTGAGAGAAAATCCTCTCACAAACCCGAGGGGCCTCATTTATAACCATTGCGTAAATTTCACACTAAATATATGTGTGTGCCATTTCTGAAAAGACTGGGCACCTACAAAAATAGAGATTTATAAACTTGGAGCACGCCATGCATCATTATGTTTCCCATTATAAATCAGACCCGTACTGAAACTGTATGCTCGTAAAAGAGCATTAAAACTCCACCTGAAAATGCCCATCATTCAGCTGTATATGGTCCTGGTGCACAAAAAATAAGAATTTCTGCATCTTGTTGTGTAAAAATCATTCCTTTCCCAAATTAGCCATGGATGGTGATAGGTTGCAGGCAGCAGAACGTTCTCCATGGCGTCTCCAGACTCTGTCACGTCTGTCACATGTGCTGTGTGAACCTGCTTTATCTGTGAAGAGCACAGGGCGCCAGTGGCGAATTTGCCAATCTTGGTGTTCTCTGGCAAATGCCAAACGTCCTGCACGGTGTTGGGCTGTAAGCACAACCCCCACCTGTGGACGTCGGGCCCTCATACCACCCTCATGGAGTCTGTTTCTGACCGTTTGAGCAGACACATGCACATTTGTGGCCTGCTGGAGGTCATTTTGCAGGGCTCTGGCAGTGCTCCTCCTGCTCCTCCTTGCACAAAGGCAGAGGTAGCGGTCCTGCTGCTGGGTTGTTGCCCTCCTACGGCCTCACCCACGTCTCCTGATGTACTGGCCTGTCTCCTGGTAGCGCCCTCCATGCTCTGGACACTACGCTGACAGACACAGTAAACCTTCTTGCCACAGCTCGCATTGATGTGCCATCCTGGATGAGCTGCACTACCTGAGCCACTTGTGTGGGTTGTAGACTCTGTCTCATGCTACCACTAGAGTGAAAGCACCGCCAGCATTCAAAAGTGACCAAAACATCAGCCAGGAAGCTTAGGAACTGAGAAGTGCTCTGTGGTCCCCACCTGCAGAACCACTCCTTTATTGGGGGTGTCTTGCTAATTGCCTATAATTTCCACCTGTTGTCTATTCCATTTGCACAACAGCATGTGCAATTTATTGTCAATCAGTGTTGCTTCCTAAGTGGACAGTTTGATTTCACAGAAGTGTGATTGACTTGGAGTTACATTGTGTTGTTTGTGTTCCCTTTATTTTTTGAGCAGTGTATAAAATTACTCAAGTAAAAGTGAACCAGCAAAAAACTACTTCAGTAAAAGTGTTAGAGTATTTTGGTTTAAGTATCAAAAGTAAATGTAAATTCCTAAAATATATGTAAACCAGACGGCACCATTTTCTTGTTTATTTAAGGATAGCCAGGGGCAAACTCCAACACTTAGACATCATTTACAAACGAAGCGTGTGTGTTTAGTGAGTCCGCCAGATCAGAGGCAGTCGGGATGACCAGGGATGGTGGGACTGTGTGAATCGGACACTTTTCCTGTCCTGTAACAGGTACTTTTGAGTGTCAGGGAAAATGTATGGAGTAAAAATAACATTTTCTTTAGGAATGTAGTGGAGTCAAAAATATAAATAGTAAAGTACAGATACCCAAAAAAAAACAACTTAAGTAGTACTTCAAAGTATTTTTTACACCACTAGTTATAGTAAGGTTAACATCACTTTCAATGAATAAATTCATAACTATCTTAAACACTTTCAGTTTCACTTGTGTAATGCAACTCGTGTCTTCTACCCACTGGGGCAGTGGACTTCCCCCTTTGCT
Source organism: Salmo salar (assembly GCF_905237065.1). Lineage (NCBI taxonomy): Eukaryota > Metazoa > Chordata > Actinopteri > Salmoniformes > Salmonidae > Salmo > Salmo salar. The sequence goes on along the minus strand of NW_025550374.1, from coordinate 3,705 downwards.
ATGACATTCAGACACAGTCAGTCACTACACATCTCCTAGGAAGAGGAAATCCCACAACCCCTAACACCAGACTAACAATGGAGACCAGCAACCACCAGGAGAAGAATCTGGTAACTTCCTGCTGACACAATTACCAGAACAGCACTTAATGTGAGAAGCATGTTGTGAAAACTCTAAACCCCTATCACACACATTTAAAATGTCTGACTCATAAAATGTTCACCTTATTCCCATAACACAGAGTCATCATTTCTCACATTGTAAAATGTTTTTTTTAATGCAGATTGACTGAAATGTACTGTTCATCAAGTGTAGGCCTATTTATACTGAACAAAAATATGAAAACGCAACATGTAAAGTGTTGGTCCCATGTTTGATGAGCTGAAATAAAAAAATCCCAGAAGTTTTACATATGCACAACAAGCTTATTTCTCTCCAATTTTGTGCACAAATTTGTTTACATCCCTGTTAGTGAGCATTTCTACTTTGCCAAGATAATCCATCCACCTGACAGGTGTGGCATATCAAGAAGCTGATTAAACAGCATGATCATTACATAGGTGCACCTTGTGCTGGGGACAATAAAAGGCCACTAAAATGTGCAGCTGTGTCACACAACAATGCCACAGATGTCTCAAGTTGAGAGAGTGTGCAATTGACATGCTGACTGCAGGAATGTCCATCAGAACTGTTGCCAGAGAATTTAATGTTAATTTCTCTACCATAAGCCGCCGCCAACGTCATTTTAGAGAATTTGGCAGTTCGTCCAACCAGCCTCACAACCGCAGAACACATGCAACCACTCCAGCCCAGGACCTCCACATTCAGTTTCTTCACCTGAGGGATCGTTTGAGACCAGCCACCCAGATAGCTGATGAAACAGAGGAGTATTTCTGTCTGTGATAAAGCCCTTATGTGGGGAAAAACTCATTCTGAATGGCATGGGCCTGGCTGCCATTGGGTGGGTTTATGCCCTCCCAGGCCCAGCCATGGCTGCACCCCTGCCCAGTCAATCCATAGATTAGGGCGTAATACATTTACTTCAATTGACTGATTTCCTTATATTAACTGAAACACAGTAAAATAATTAAATTGTTGCATGTTGAGTTTATTTCTGTTCGGTATAGTTTCTGGGGGTGCAGCATAAGCAGCAAATTTGTGTGGAACTATCTGTAGTTGTAGTAGCCTGTTGATGCCTTTGATGTGATGGCCTCTAAATTGGAGTTTAGTTTGGCACAGAGCCTGTGAACAAAAATAATGTTACGTCAACAAACTATAGCTAAATAGATTTCCCATTTCATTTCTTTTGCTATTACGTCATTAAGGTTCAGCCTACTGTGAGCCACAGAAAATACAAGAACTAACAGTTCCTTCTTCCTTGTCATGTATTTTACAGTAGATGTCACGTTGTAATTGGCTACGGCCGGGAACCACTGGGGAACTAGGCTACTCTCTAGGCTTCCCGCATCAACAATTTAAGGGCTTTCCAAAAGCATTCTTCCACTTTCGGTGAATCTGACTCACTTCACGTGCAACTAACGAAGCAATATATTATATGGTACAACGTGAGAAACCATGAGCTTCAGTCAACATTCACCAGCTGAGAATGAAGACTTTTCTCATTCTCTTATGCCTGCACTCTGAAGGTAAATTGTTTTCCATGGCTTCTGACTTGGGGTTGATTCTGCTCATATAAGATGAGATATGTCAAGTAAACAACATTTCCCACGTTTGACAGGTAATTGATTATATTGTATGTAGGCTAAACTTTATTCATTTACCTGTAAACTTGCCTTCTTCACTTTCTAGCAGTCTCTGTCAACGTCGTAGCTAGAGGAGACACCAGGGTTGACTTCAATGCCGACGCATCATATACCTGCACCCATGCGGACTCGACAGGTGTGCTGCAAGTCACCTGGCAGAGGCTGTTCAAAGACGACTCGGTGGAGAATCTGGCCACATACAGCAAGCGGTTTGGAGCTCAAATCATAGACCCGCACCGAGGCAAGGTGGTTTTCACGGAGGCATCTCTCAACTCGACGTCTATTACGGTGAAGAATGTAACATGGTCGGACGAAGCCTGCTATATTTGTTCCTTCAATGTTTACCCGAGTGGATCAAGACGCAAGCAGACTTGTCTTACCGTTCAAGGTATTTAATCAGGGGCGAAAATCTGATATCAACTTTGGAGGGGACAATTACATGAAATTTTCTCAAGAGCAATTCCTGAGGGGGACACCAAAAGTAGTGCTGTAACACATAGCCTACATTGTAATATGGTAAATGTATATTGAGGAACCAAAGAAATAAGGTGTTTGACGTACTCCTAACTACCGGTACCCAAAACTACACAACTAATCACAACAGCAATACCATTGCCTTTAACAAATCTTAGTTCAGTCACCAGTTTAAGTTGAGAGTGGGGGTATCCATGGCATTTTCCATTTATGTTCCTATTTTACAAGTCAAAAAAATTGAGAACCTTTCATAATGTTGCCAAACAAAGACTCAACAAACTTACCTGAGACTCCCTGTCTCTGCCAGTCTGTCCCTGCATATCTGTCCCCAACTCTGCTGTCTGTGTGCCATCTGTTGCCTGCTCTGCCTAATGACATCATTGTGAAACATTTCCATTAGAATTTCATTTCTTTCTTATGAACATTTTATCAACTAGTCTTTGAGATATTAGGCTACTAGGGTTCTTACTATGCGTTTTGGTGTATTGAAAAAATACTCTGATGTCCGTCTTTTATTTTTCTGCCATTTTTCTACCTGGCTGGCTGGCTCGCTACACACACAGTGTGTAGGTTATTTACAGTAGGAGATGGGCTTCTATCATCTTCTATCATTCTATTTGGGCTTCGATCTAAAAGGTAGCTAGCAAATGTGAAACGGATTAAAATGACAAGAGTTGACAGCTGTATGGAGTTCACCATTTACACAACATATGCTGCAACCTTTTGTAATTTTAATAGTTTGTTTCATATTGGCTGGCTTCCAACAATCGCTGAATTTGCAAAGCTAGCGAGCACCAATTCAGTTTCAGTGGTGTTTGCTATAATCTTTGCTACCCGGGTTAAATAAAGGTGAAATAAAATAAATAAATAAAAAGTTCCCTTGCGACAATTTAGCTTTTGCAACGAGACCATTAAATATATTTAAGACAATGGTAGAAGAGAGTGTAGTTCTATTCAGTTTGGACTTCAGTTTATCGCTAACCTTATCACAGGGACTTTGAAGCACTAACTTACATCATCTGCATGCTGATCTTGGAATAAATTGACGATAGCAAAGATTCCATCTTTGACGCACGACCACATAAATGGAATAGGTACTAGCTAGCTTAATAGTTAATATTTGCGCGCTAGCTCTGTATATTCAGGCTAGTGTGTGTGCGCGATTGACTGGATTAACCTCACGTCAGTTACGTTCATTGAGTGCCTTTCAGACAATGGATACCAACCCTCTGTTACCTTGCCAAATAAGGAACTGTCAGTGGATCAAACCATTGTGAGGCAAAGGGTGGGGTCGCAATCTTTGAAACTTAAAACGCTATTAAGTGTCTATAATCAGCATAATTGCTTTCATTGCGTATTATACATTATATTATTTAAATTACATAGTTATGTTTTAGTGGTATATTGGGGGACAAATCATATTTTTCCCAGGATGGGGGTCTTGTCCCCCCCCGTCCCTCGGGATTTC
>NW_025550373.1:0-131165 GCF_905237065.1 Salmo salar | reverse complement strand
CTTGAACGGTAAGACAAGTCTGCTTGCGTATTGAACCACTCGGGTAAACATTGAAGGAACAAATATAGCAGGCTTCGTCCGACCATGTTACATTCTTCACCGTAATGGACGTCGAGTTGAGAGATGCCTCCGTGAAAACCACCTTGCCTCGGTGCGGGTCTATGATTTGAGCTCCAAACCGCTTGCTGTATGTGGCCAGATTCTCCACCGAGTCGTCTTTGAACAGCCTCTGCCAGGTGACTTGCAGCACACCTGTCGAGTCCGCATGGGTGCAGGTATATGATGCGTCGGCATTGAAGTCAACCCTGGTGTCTCCTCTAGCTACGACGTTGACAGAGACGGCTACAAATGGAAGAAGGAATGTTTACAGGTGACTGAATAAAGTTTAGCCTACATACAATATAATCAATTACCTGTCAAACTTGGTAAATGTTGCTAATGTAATAAAGATAATCTAACGTTTTACCTAATGATATATAAGGAGGGCATTTGCACAACATGTTTCACAACAGCACACAACAAAATTCCAGAGACATATTGAGCAACCAACTGATACCAATCACGACCACACCCAGAGACTGATGGCGGACTAAGCACTCACACAAAAATGTCAAGACATGAAAGCACCCTAGCCACACGAACTGACCACTGGTGTAAAGAACAACATTCCATGAATATCGCAAGCACCCAGACACGAATTACCAGAAATACACACACACACACACACACACACACACACTTAGGTGTGTTGGACTCCGAGGACAACGGACACTGCCAAGGGCCAATGGGAAGTCGACACCACCTGGAGAATGGACCGTCCCTCCACTCATCGACCAGTCAGGAGAGCGGACCCACTAGACTCAACGTCAACACACTGTTATTTCATTGTATAAATTGGATGCACACTATGTTTCGGGGCTCTCTTCTGCTAGTTCCCTATGAGCTAAACGAAGGAGTCCGTGCACGCTTTGCCAAATATCTTTGTCTCATAATAAACTGCCTTACTATAAACTGAATCACCCGGTCCAGCGTCTTGACTTGTCTCCTTCTCAAATAACTAATCATCAACACTAACCTAACCTATATTATCTTATATGAGCAGAATCAACCCCAAGTCAGAAGCCATGGAAAACAATTTACCTTCAGAGAGCAAGCATAAGAGAATGAGAAAAGTCTTCATTCTCAGCTGGTGAATGTTGACTGAAGCTCATGGTTTCTCACGTTGAATCATATATAATATATTGCTTCGTTAGTTGCACGTGAAGTGAGTCAGATTCACCGAAAGTGGAAGAATGCTTTTGGAAAGCCCTTAAATTGTTGATGCGGGAAGCCTAGAGAGTAGCCTAGTTCCCCAGTGGTTCCCGGCCGTAGCCAATTACAACGTGACATCTACTGTAAAATACATGACAAGGAAGAAGGAACTGTTAGTTCTTGTATTTTCTGTGGCTCACAGTAGGCTGAACCTTAATGACGTCATAGCAAAAGAAATGAAATGGGAAATCTATTTAGCTATAGTTTGTTGACGTAACATTATTTTTGTTCACAGGCTCTGTGCCAAACTAAACTCCAATTTAGAGGCCATCACATCAAAGGCATCAACAGGCTACTACAACTACAGATAGTTCCACACAAATTTGCTGCTTATGCTGCACCCCCAGAAACTATACCGAACAGAAATAAACTCAACATGCAACAATTTAATTATTTTACTGTGTTTCAGTTAATATAAGGAAATCAGTCAATTGAAGTAAATGTATTAGGCCCTAATCTATGGATTGACTTGTCAGGGGTGCAGCCATGGCTGGGCCTGGGAGGGCATAAACCCACCCAATGGCAGCCAGGCCCATGCCATTCAGAATGAGTTTTTCCCCACATAAGGGCTTTATCACAGACAGAAATACTCCTCTGTTTCATCAGCTATCCGGGTGGCTGGTCTCAAACGATCCCTCAGGTGAAGAAACTGAATGTGGAGGTCCTGGGCTGGAGTGGTTGCATGTGTTCTGCGGTTGTGAGGCTGGTTGGACGAACTGCCAAATTCTCTAAAATGACGTTGGCGGCGGCTTATGGTAGAGAAATTAACATTAAATTCTCTGGCAACAGTTCTGATGGACATTCCTGCAGTCAGCATGTCAATTGCACACTCTCTCAACTTGAGACATCTGTGGCATTGTTGTGTGACACAGCTGCACATTTTAGTGGCCTTTTATTGTCCCCAGCACAAGGTGCACCTATGTAATGATCATGCTGTTTAATCAGCTTCTTGATATGCCACACCTGTCAGGTGGATGGATTATCTTGGCAAAGTAGAAATGCTCACTAACAGGGATGTAAACAAATTTGTGCACAAAATTGGAGAGAAATAAGCTTGTTGTGCATATGTAAAACTTCTGGGATTTTTTATTTCAGCTCATCAAACATGGGACCAACACTTTACATGTTGCGTTTTCATATTTTTGTTCAGTATAAATAGGCCTACACTTGATGAACAGTACATTTCAGTCAATCTGCATTAAAAAAAAACATTTTACAATGTGAGAAATGATGACTCTGTGTTATGGGAATAAGGTGAACATTTTATGAGTCAGACATTTTAAATGTGTGTGATAGGGGTTTAGAGTTTTCACAACATGCTTCTCACATTAAGTGCTGTTCTGGTAATTGTGTCAGCAGGAAGTTACCAGATTCTTCTCCTGGTGGTTGCTGGTCTCCATTGTTAGTCTGGTGTTAGGGGTTGTGGGATTTCCTCTTCCTAGGAGATGTGTAGTGACTGACTGTGTCTGAATGTCATAGCAAAAGGGGGAAGTCCACTGCCCCAGTGGGTAGAAGACACGAGTTGCATTACACAAGTGAAACTGAAAGTGTTTAAGATAGTTATGAATTTATTCATTGAAAGTGATGTTAACCTTACTATAACCAGTGGTGTAAAAATACTTTGAAGTACTACTTAAGTTGTTTTTTTGGGGTATCTGTACTTCTACTATTTATATTTTTGACTCCACTACATTCCTAAAGAAAATGTTATTTTACTCCATACATTTTCCCTGACACTCAAAAGTACCTGTTACAGGACAGGAAAAGTGTCCGATTCACACAGTCCCACCATCCCTGGTCATCCCGACTGCCTCTGATCTGGCGGACTCACTAAACACACACGCTTCGTTTGTAAATGATGTCTAAGTGTTGGAGTTTGCCCCTGGCTATCCTTAAATAAACAAGAAAATGGTGCCGTCTGGTTTACATATATTTTAGGAATTTACATTTACTTTTGATACTTAAACCAAAATACTCTAACACTTTTACTGAAGTAGTTTTTTGCTGGTTCACTTTTACTTGAGTAATTTTATACACTGCTCAAAAAAATAAAGGGAACACAAACAACACAATGTAACTCCAAGTCAATCACACTTCTGTGAAACTGTCCACTTAGGAAGCAACACTGATTGACAATAAATTGCACATGCTGTTGTGCAAATGGAATAGACAACAGGTGGAAATTATAGGCAATTAGCAAGACACCCCCAATAAAGGAGTGGTTCTGCAGGTGGGGACCACAGACCACTTCTCAGTTCCTAAGCTTCCTGGCTGATGTTTTGGTCACTTTTGAATGCTGGCGGTGCTTTCACTCTAGTGGTAGCATGAGACGGAGTCTACAACCCACACAAGTGGCTCAGGTAGTGCAGCTCATCCAGGATGGCACATCAATGCGAGCTGTGGCAAGAAGGTTTGCTGTGTCTGTCAGCGTAGTGTCCAGAGCATGGAGGCGCTACCAGGAGACAGGCCAGTACATCAGGAGACGTGGAGGAGGCCGTAGGAGGACAACAACCCAGCAGCAGGACCGCTACCTCCGCCTTTGTGCAAGGAGGAGCAGAAGGAGCACTGCCAGAGCCCTGCAAAATGACCTCCAGCAGGCCACAAATGTGCATGTGTCTGCTCAAACGGTCAGAAACAGACTCCATGAGGGTGGTATGAGGGCCCGACGTCCACAGGTGGGGGTTGTGCTTACAGCCCAACACCGTGCAGGACGTTTGGCATTTGCCAGAGAACACCAAGATTGGCAAATTCGCCACTGGCGCCCTGTGCTCTTCACAGATGAAAGCAGGTTCACACAGCACATGTGACAGACGTGACAGAGTCTGGAGACGCCGTGGAGAACGTTTTGCTGCCTGCAACATCCTCCAGCATGACCGGTTTGGCGGTGGGTCAGTCATGGTGTGGGGTGGCATTTCTTTGGGGGGGCCGCACAGCCCTCCATGTGCTCGCCAGAGGTAGCCTGACTGCCATTAGGTACCGAGATGAGATCCTCAGACCCCTTGTGAGACCATATGCTGGTGCGGTTGGCCCTGGGTTCCTCCTAATGCAAGACAATGCTAGACCTCATGTGGCTGGAGTGTGTCAGCAGTTCCTGCAAGAGGAAGGCATTGATGCCACGGACTGGCCCGCCCGTTCCCCAGACCTGAATCCAATTGAGCACATCTGGGACATCATGTCTCGCTCCATCTACCAACTCCACGTTGCACCACAGACTATCCAGGAGTTGGCGGATGCTTTAGTCCAGGTCTGGGAGGAGATCCCTCAGGAGACCATCCGCCACCTCATCAGGAGCATGCCCAGGCGTTGTAGGGAGGTCATACAGGCACGTGGAGGCCACACACACTACTGAGTCTCATTTTGACTTGTTTTAAGGACATTACATCAAAGTTGGATCAGCCTGTAGTGTGGTTTTCCACTTTAATTTTGAGTGTGACTCCAAATCCAGACCTCCATGGGTTGATAAATTGGATTTCCATTGATTATTTTTGTGTGATTTTGTTGTTAGCACATTCAACTATGTAAAGAAAAAAGTATTTAATAAGATTATTTCATTCATTCAGATCTAGGATGTGTTATTTTAGTGTTCCCTTTATTTTTTTTAGCAGTATATTAAGGTAACTTTACTTTTACTTAAGTATGACAATTGGGTACTTTTTCCACCACTGAGTATAACACAGTTAGATTTGTATATCATTTGTTTTTATCTTAATTGTAATGGTACATTTTATTACAAACAGCATGCCTATTAAATTATAGACGTGTATTAATCCCATCGTTCTGTTATTTTACCATTTACATTCTAGCTGGGAGTAGCCTAAGGGTGGCAGGTAGCCTAGCAGTTAAGGGCATTGGGCCAATAACCGAAAAGTCGCTGGTTCGAATCCTAGAGCCAACTCCAGGGTCACTGTCAATAATGGCTGATCTCTGGCTGTGACCCCACTATCTGAGGGTGTCTCAGGGGAGTGGCCCAACAGAAGGTCTGAGGGTTACTGTAGAAAATAATGAAGGAGGAACCATCCTGACTGGAGGGTTATTACAGTACTCTGGCCACTTTCAGCAGCCTCTGTGGTAACTGAGTGTTGTACTGAATCCAATTCCAGGAAAGGAGGAGCAGTCAAAAGTAGACACTCCTTATCTGATATCACTGTAAACTTTGATATCCTATGATTGTTTAAAGGGTGTTGGAATGTGTACGAGGAGTCATCTGGTGAAAGGGTTGCCGGTTAAAATCCCAGGTCAGATGAGACAAACTTCTCCAGGGGCACTGTGTGTGTGTGTGTAAAATTGTGTGCATGTGTGTGTAGTTTCCATAGAAACCCCTAATGGGAAATTGCGTAAAAAGGTGTGTTTTTACCCGAACATCAGATCCAAAACATGTTCATTATATCTTGGGAAGTACCTGCCTCATATTCTGGTTGGCTGGTGTGGTCTTATGTTACTGTGGTGACATTGATACATGTGAACCTGTCTCACTCAACCAGAGGACGATTCCAGCTGCAGCTCACTTATCTAATGTACATAACAACAGATAGTGAAATTATACATATTTCTTAACAGTTGATGTAGTCTACAGTACAGAATATGAACTATATAAGGCCTGTTACAAAGAACAAATGGTAAAAAATCTAAAGTACGGAGAGAATTCCACACAATCAGGTGATGCAAGGATCTTACACAAATATAAAGCATCACATATTTAGGTAATCAGACGGGTGTCACGGTTGTTGTCGGTGAAGGAGGACCAAAACGCAGCAGGTATGTGCAGGCTCATCTTGATGTTTATTTGCTTTCAAAATGAACGTACAAAAATAACAAAACACAAACGATCAACAAAAACAGTCTGGTAAGGCACAAGGCGAAACACAGAACAATCACCCACAAAATACAAGACAAACACACCCAACTAATATAGGACTTCCAATCAAAGGCAACACCAAACAGCTGCCTTCAATTGGAAGTCCAACCCCAATTAACTCAACATAGAACCAGACACACTAGACTAAACATAGAAATACCTAAACATAAACCAAAACCCGGAAATACTAAATCAAACACCCTTTTAACAAACACACCACCCCGAACCACATAAAACGAATAACCTCTGCCACGTCCTGACCAAACTACAATACTAATTAACCCTTATACTGGCCAGGACGTGACAACGGGACACTTTCCTGCAATTTTTACTTCAAATGTTGCATCACTATCCGTTCATAACGCTGTGACTAAGTCCCTTTTCAAATGCAGCACAGCGACACCTGGTGGAACTGTAGTTTCTGTTTCTTTACATGCATGTTGCTGTGGAGGCGACAGACACTCACGTCCCTGTTCTCCTGTTGAGCAAGACTAAAACTAGAGAGGGAACCATTGTAATACTATACAGTACCAGTCAAAAGTTTGGACACGCCTACTCATTCAAGGGTTTTTCCAAGAGTGTGCAAAGCTGTCATAAATGGTGGCTACTTTGAAGAATCTCAAAATATATTTTGATTTGTTTAACACTTTTTGGCTACTACATGATTTCATATGTTATTTCATAGTTTTGTCTTTTCTACAATGTAGAAAATAGTAAAAAGAAAAGAAAAACCCTTGAATGAGTAGGTGTGTCCAAACTTTTGACTGGTACCATATATGCAGTGCATTCGGAAAGTATTCTTTTTCCACATTTTGTTGTTAGCCTTATTCTAAAACATCAATCTAGGCACAATACCCCATAATGACAAAGCAAATACAGTTTTCGAATTTTTTGAAAATGTATTAAAAAAAAACTAGAGTATTACATTTACATCAGTATTCAGACCATTTACTCAGTACGCCATCCCATCTGGTTTGCGCTTAGTGGGACTATCATTTGTTTTTCCACAGGACAATGACCCAACACACCTCCAGGCTGTGTAAGGCCTATTTGACCAAGAAGGAGAGTGATGGAGTGCTGCATCAGATGACCTGGCCTCCACAATCACCGATGGTTGGTTCAGAATCGCTGTTCTATTCATTGGCCAGTACAGAGAATTAAGTAAAATCAAAAGTCCAAATCCCTATCACCATCCATGGCTAATTTGGGAAAGGAATGATTTTTACACAACAAGATGCAGAAATTCTTTTTTTTTTGTGCACCAGGACCATATACAGCTGAATGATGGGCGTTTTCAGGTGGAGTTTTAATGCTCTTTTACGAGCATACAGTTTCAGTACGGGTCTGATTTATAATGGGAAACATAATGATGCATGGCGTGCTCCAAGTTTATAAATCTCTATTTTTGTAGGTGCCCAGTCTTTTCAGAAATGGCGCACACAGATATTTAGTGTGAAATTTACGCAATGGTTATAAATGAGGCCCCTCGGGTTTGTGAGAGGATTTTCTCTCAAATGTGACTTTCATTTTCACACTAGCAATTTAAAGGTCACTGAATTTAGGGAAGTAATCAGAGGTAATATTCATCATACCCTGAAGACAGTTTGTCTGTCGAAACGTTGGATATTTTTCATCTGAGCTCCTAGAGTGTGTGGCTCTCCTTTATTTTTTTAAATATACACCGTCAGACCAAACACTTAGCTTTGACAGAAATATTGAAATAGAATTATGTTCCTCCATGATGTACACACTCACAGGTGTAGTTCTAGTGGTTAGAGTGTTGGGCCAGTAACCGGAAGGTTGTTGGATTGAATCCCAGAGCTGACAAGGTAAACATCTGTCGTTCTGCCCGTGAGCAAAGCCCCCTGCACCTCTCTGATTCAGAGGGGTTGGGTTAAATGCGGAAGACACATTTCAGTTGAATACATTCAGTTGGACAACTCACTTTCCCTATATCAGATGTTGGTGATGTGTAGAAACACTGCCATTTTCTAAACTCAGCAAAAAAAGAAACAGGACTCTGTCTTTTAAAGATAATTCGTAAAAATCCAAATAACTTCACTGATCTTCATTGTAAAGGGTTTAAACACTGTTTCCCATTCTTGCTCAATGAACCATAAACAACTAATGAACATGCACCTGTGGAATGGTGGTTAAGACATTAATAGCTTACAGACGGTAGGCAATTAAGGTCACAGTTATGAAAACTTAGAGGACACTAAAGAGGCCTTTCTTCTGACTCTGAAAAACACCAAAAGAAAGATGCCCAGGGTCCCTGCTCATCTGCGTGAACGTGCCTTAGGCATGCTGCAAGGTGGCATGAGGACTGCAGATGTCGCCAGGGCAATAAATTCCATGTCTGTACTGTGAGACGCCTAAGACAGCGCTACAGGAAGACAGGACGGACAGCTGATCGTCCTCGCAGTGGCAGACCACGTGTAACAACACCTGCACAGGATCGGTACATCCGAACATCACACCTGCGGGACAGGTACAGGATGGCAACAACAACTGTCCAAGTTACACCAGGAACGCACAATCCCTCCATCAGTGCTCAGACTGTCCGCAATAGGCTGAGAGAGGCTGGACTGAGGGCTTGTAGGCCTGTTGTAAGGCAGGTCCTCACCAGACATCACCGGCAACAACGTCGCCTATGGGCTCAAACCCACCGTCGCTGGACCAGACAGGACTGTCAAAAAGTGCTCTTCACTGACGAGTTGCGGTTTTGTTTCACCAGGGGTGATGGTCAGATTCACATTTAGGAATGACAGGAATGTCAGTGTTCTGCCATGGCCAGTGAAGAGACCGGATCTCAATCCCATTGAGCACGTCTTGGACCTGTTGGATCGGAGGGTGAGGGGCTAGAGCCATTTCCCCCGGAAATGTCAGGGAACTTGCAGGTGCCTTGGTGGAAGAGTGGGGTAACATCTCACAGCAAGAACTGGCAAATCTGGTGCAGTCCATGAGGAGGAGATGCACTGCAGTACTTAATGCAGCTGGTGGCCACACCAGATACTGACTGTTACTTTTGATTTTGACCCCTTTGTTCAGGGACACATTATTCCATTTCTGTTAGTCACAGGTCTGTGGAACTTGTTCAGTTTGCCTCAGTTGTTGAATCTTATGTTCATACAAATATTTACACATGTTAAGTTTGCTGAAACTAAATGTAGTTGACAGTGAGAGGACGTTTATTTTTTTGCTGAGTTTATATGTAGTGTGAATCTGGGGTCATAAGTGAAGTCGGTACCATTATGGTCGGTCCGAAATTACACTTGACAGTCATTTCCCCCCACTTATCACTCTATCTTATCCATTACAAAAAATATTTCATGAGGTGTTTGGCTTGGGCAGAAGGATATCTTTATTTCAGTCACTGCAAACATGAAGGGAAACAGATTGAGTGTACTGTTTTATGGAAAGTTGATTTCTTATTGACTAACTGCATTTGAACTGCAATCCACAGTTTGTTGCAAAAATGACAGATGTTAAGAAATTTTATCTATCATGCAATACATCCCTGTTACCTTCAACAGCTGTGCACAGACCCCACAGAACCAGAACCAGATTGAATACAAACATACTGACCACCTGCAGAACCAAACGTTACTCAATATTGTCTGCACAGACCGAGTACAGAACTTAACGGCTATTCAGCGTTATTTGCTCAATAGAGGAACCAGGTAAAAAGCCAACCAAAATGATGCTGGGTTGACTTAGTTATAATGGACCTTGAGAGCTGAGCGTAGGAAGTGCTGCTGTTGTCTAGCTTGTATTCGTGTTACACCTCTGCTAGTGCATCTTGGTCTTTGTGACTGGGGTCTTTGTGGAGAACTCACCACAGAAAGGTCTTATGATCAGACACATCAACAGGTCCACTTCCTTCTTTAGACACAAACAATGATAGATTCTGCTCCACCATAAGGCTGAAGGGTGTTTTTATCAAGTGTAGAACTGATGCAGGTATTGGTTAGTTTCAATCAACACTAACATTAACCAAATGTATTCTATGTTTTTGTGTTATTGCAGTATCGATGCTTGTGATGTTACCTTTCTCCATCCCCATCCCTCAGCTAATGTTGCTATCATTGGGCTGAAACACATATCAAGACAGCAGCACCACCTGCTGTTTACTTATTGAAAGACCAAAGAGAGGATGAGCGTAGATAATGTTCACTTCTCTTACAAAATATGACATTAGTCCAGTTATTTTCTTTGTCTGCAATATTTTATCCTTAATTTATTTAACCTCATTCCATTTCAAAATGATAGCACGTGTTGAACTTTTATTGATGTAAGGTGTATGAGTCCTTGTGGTAGTAAAAAGTGATGAAAAAAATAGACTTATGGTGTGTGTTTGGTTGAGTAAATCTTGGGTATCAATTTTAGTAATAGTAATTATTACTTAAGTAAAGTAATGCATTTGGCGTCATTAGCGCCTAGGTTCAGCCTTCAATGTTTAGAATGTCCCTTCTGCACCAACTAAACTGTCCCTTTATGGTAGAGCGTGCACACCCCTGGACGTTGTGTGCTGGAGTTTGGATTTGTTCTCCTGGTTTCCTACAAACCACTAAGTTATTCTTTGGAATTGCCTGGCTGTAGCAATGAGTAAGATGGCAAACACGATCGAAACGAAAAAGGCTAACAAGCCGGGTTCGGGTTTGAAACCTTGTATGTCTCGGCTCGGTGCATGTTCTGGCTGCCCTCACTCTAATCAGTTTGTGTGCAGGACTAGGAGATGGTGTCGGTAAAAGTGGCTTGCCCGCAGCTGGCACTGTTTCCTAGTCATGGGCACAGGTTCTCTTGACAATCATGTAGCATTCTTCAGGGGCCTTGTGGTTTCCGATAGTGACTTCCTTGCGGGATGCAGAGATGGATTGGGTCTTTGGTCGAAGGAAATGTCTTGTCTGCCTGGGCGTTGTGTATGCGTCTGTCTCGGTCAACCACCGATTACGTTTCTTCCTAGACTTGTTGATGTAGGGTCCAGTTCCACCTCTGTGATCCGGTCGTACATAGACTTGAGACTGGGCTAGCTTAACAAGTGCTGCATAGCATGCTAGCTAGGTTGGCTAACTCACCGAGGTGAGCTAGCTATTACTAGCTATTCCTGCCTCCCCACAATGGAGTTGTCTGGGTAGCTCTATTGTTTAGTATATGTAGTGTTAAGTTGCTTGGTTATTTGAAACGAACCATGCTGCGGTGAAAGAGGCTAGATAGCCGACATTAGCCAAGAGGCTTTTTAGTCTAATTGAGGCTATCTTGCTAAACTTCCTAGCTTGGCAACCCCATTACTATTTCCAATTTCTGGAATCCGGTAACCCCAGGAGCGAAGAGCCTTCGCACGGGTCCAAGTGACCAGCTCAATGCTTTTCATGCCCGTTTTGAGGGGAGGAAATATCCTCCTGTCTCCAGAAGCAGGCATGTCCAATCAATTGAATTTACCCCAGGTGGACTCCAATCAAGTTGTAGAAACATCTCAAGGATGATCAATGGAAACAGGATGCACCTCAGCTCAATTTCGAGTCTCATAGCAAAGGATCTGAATACCTATGTAAATACGTATTTTTTTTTTTTTTGTAAAAAAAAAAAAAAAATGTGTTTTCGCTTTGTCATTATGGGGTATTGTGTGTAGGTTGATGAGGGAAAAAAGGTATTTAATACATTTTAGAACAAGGCTGCGTTAACTGACGCCAATAATCACCTAATCATGATCTTCAGTTTAGAATGACATTTGATTAATCAGCTGTGTTTGCTAGGGATGGAGAAAAAGTGACACCAATCAGCAGAGGTGGGACCAAGTCATTGTTTTACAAGTCACAAGTAAGTCTCAAGTCTTAGCACTCAAGTCAAGTCCCAAGTCAAGACAGGCAAGTCCGAGTCAAGTCTCAAGTCCTAAACTTTGAGTTTTGAGTCCTAAACAAGTCATAATGTGCTCTTCACCAAATGTAATACCATTTCATATTTTCAACAAAAGTAATAGTTAGTATATTACATTTACGCAAATCATGAATGCTTTTAAAAATATATATATTTATTACTTTCCAAATAAACTTTATATTTCCATGGAAATACATGGGTAGACATGAGAAAGACCTCCCCCATAGCGATAGACTATCAATGATCGCTATGGGGCTCAATCGGGTTGTCACGGCTGTTTAAATGATCGGACCAAAATGCAGCGTCTGTTTCGTTCCACATATTTATTCGATTGTGAAACTTAAATGCAAGACCAAAATAAACTGAAAGACAAAACGACAAACCGTGACGCAGGAGGAAGAAACACACTCACAAAATATAATCACCCACAAACACAAGTGGGACAAACATCAATTTAAATATGGCCTCCAATTTGAGACAACGACAACCGGCTGCCTCTAGTTGGAGGTCATGCCAAAATAAAACCAACCTAGAAATACAAACCTAGAATCTAAACATAGAAATACAAAAACGGACAAACACCCCCTGTCATGCCCTGACCTACTCTACCATAGAAAATAACAACTTACTATGATCAGGACGTGACACGGGCGATGTAGGCTTGTACACAATCGCCGAACCTTAACACACACACACACACACACTCTCTGTGTGTGGTTACAGTAGGCTAACGTATGTCAATGGTTTTAGGAACAGCAGTAACATCAGGCAGGATTTAGGCTACCAGCTACCTAGCCAGTTGTAGCTCAATCTTGGGTGCAATGATCACCTTCCCACACTGACTGACTGTGTGGAGGCTCATTGATTTAACATTACGTTAACCTACATGCTACACTAGCAAAGTTATAAATTATATAACGTTAGCTGTCGGCTATATTAGCCACAACTTACCGTTCTTTGTGCAGCTTCAAATGTCAAACAAAGTTGGAAGTTGTTGCGCCTCCTGTAATTTTCTTCCCGAATGTTTTGCAAGTTGCAATCCATTTTTTGTTGATACCGCGTAGTATTTATAACTGAAAATAATAATTTGGGGTATCATCTTTCCAAGGGCTCCATCTGAATTCAGCCGCTGACGATCCTCTGCACTACCACATGCAACTTTTTCCCAGCTGGCACAATTTAATTGGCTGCTGTCCGATTCAAACTGTAATCTGTTAAATGAAGAGTTTATGCTTTTTTTTAATAGCATCATTTTAAATATTGGACTTGGGGAGGATATCAAGTCAGTTGGAGTCAAAGGGCTCAAGTCCAAGTTAAGTCACGAGTCATTGGTGTTATAGTCAAAGTCGAGTTGCAAGTCATAATATTTGTGACTCAAGTCTGACTCGAGTCCAAGTCGTGTGACTCGAGTCCACACCTCTGCCAATCAGGCCCCGAGAACTGGAGTTGCCCACCCCTGCTGTAAGTAACAAAATGTGGAAAAAGGGAAGGGGTCTGAATACTTTCTGAATGTGCTGTATGTGCCTTCAGCATGCACCTCAGACCCTACAAATTCAGAATGCTCACTAGCCGGCGGCTTTTACAGCCGATTGGCTGTTGGCAGCAGAGTTGTGGGAGCAAACAGTTACACACATCCATGCTACTGTCTGATATTCAGTCTTTAGGCTTCATAAGAAACAAAGGGGTATATATATATATATATATATATATATATATATATATATATATATATATATATACTGCTATAGACCGATATCTATCCGACCCTGACTTTCTAAGGTCTTCGAAAGCCAAGTTAACAAACAGATTACCGACCATTTCGAATCCCACCGTACCTTCTCCGCTATGCAATCTGGTTTCAGAGCTGGTCATGGGTGCACCTCAGCCACGCTCAAGGTCCTAAACGACATCATAACCGCCATCGATAAGAGACAATACTGTGCAGCCGTATTCACCAAGGCTTTCGACTCTGTCAATCACCACATTCTTATTGGCAGACTCGACAGCCTTGGTTTCTCAAATGATTGCCTCACCTGGTTTACCAACTACTTCTCTGATAGAGTTCAGTGTGTCAAATCGGAGGGCCTATTGTCTGGACCTCTGGCGGTCTCTATGGGTGTGCCACAGGGTTCAATTCTCGGGCCGACTCTCTTCTCTGTATACATCAATGATGTTGCTCTTGCTGCTGGTGATTCTCTGATCCACCTCTACGCAGACGACACCATTCTGTATACTTCTGGCCCCCTCTTTGGACACTGTGTTAACTAACCTCCAGACGAGTTTCAATGCCATACAACTCTCCTTCCGTGGCCTCCAACTGCTCTTAAACGCAGGTAAAACTAAATGCATGCTATTCAATTGATCACTGCCCGCACCTGCTCGCCCGTCCAGCATCACTACTCTGGACGGCTCTGACTTAGAATACGTGGACAACTACAAATACCTGGGTGTCTGGTTAGACTGTAAACTCTCCTTCCAGACTCACATTAAGCATCTCCAATCCAAAATTAAATCTAGAATCGGCTTCCTATATCGCAACAAAGCATCCTTCACTCATGCTGCCAAATACACCCTCGTAAAACTGACCATCCTACCGATCCTCGACTTTGGTGATGTCATCTATAAAATAGCCTCCAACACTCTACTCAACAAACTGGATGCAGTCTATCACAGTGCCATCCGTTTTGTCACCAAAGCCCCATACACTACCCACCATTGCGACCTGTACGCTCTCATTGGTTGGCCCTCGCTTCATACTCGTCGCAAACCCACTGGCTACAGGTTATCTACAAGTCTCTGCTATGGAAAGCCCCGCCTTATCTCAGCTCACTGGTCACCATAGCAGCACCCACTCGTAGCATGTGCTCCAGCAGGTATATCTCACTGGTCACCCCCAAAGCCAATTCCTCCTTTGGCCGCCTTTCCTTCCAGTTCTCTGCTGCCAATGACTGGAACGAACGGCAAAAATCTCTGAAGCTGGAGACTCATATCTCCCTCACTAACTTTAAGCACCAGCTGTCAGAGCAGCTCACAGATCACTGCACCTGTACATAGCCCATCTGTAAATAGCCCATCTATCTACCTACCTCATCCCCATACTGTATTTATTTATTTATCTTGCTCATTTGCACCCCAGTATCTCTACTTGCACATTCATCTTCTGCACATCTACCATTCCAGTGTTTAATTGCTATATTGTAATTACTTCGCCACCATGGCCTATTTATTGCTTTAACTTACCTCATTTGCACTCACTGTATATAGACTTTTGTTTTCTTTTGTTCTACTGTATTATTGACTGTATGTTTTGTTTATTCCATGTGTAACTCTGTGTTGTTGTATGTGTCGAATTGCTATGCTTTATCTTGGCCAGGTCACAGTTGCAAATGAGAACTTGTTCTCAACTAGCCTACCTGGTTAAATAAAGGTGAAATAAATAAATAAAACCCTATAGGTTTGTATCACCTTTAGAAAATAATTCAATATCGACTATTTGAAACGTTATTATGAAAGTTTTTAGCCTTATTAAATATCAAACATAACACAACATTTTATTTTAACTGGGACTTATAACAAATTAACTCTGCTTTAACAACTACTTAACCATTGAGCAGTGCAAGGAGTTAGTGAGAATTACTTGTGTCCTCTGTATGGTGTAAAAACAATCTGGTACACTGACTATCAAATCCATGTTTCAAAAGTCTTTAAACTGAAGAGACCAGGTGTGATGCGTTCTGCCTCTTTATGAGAGACGTCAGAGAGAGTCAGTCAAGTAAACTGTGGATCAAGTGGACCATCGGTGGCGCGCAGTTGCACGAGCGCTGCAAAACTACAGTGTCAATCCCGTTTCTCAACAATCTCTCTCTAAAGTTATATTTAGGTGACCTCTAGTGGCAATTGTATGTATTTTTGGTTGTTCTCTTGAGCGGCAGAAGAATCAGACAATTCACTCTTGAAGCATTTCCAGCAGCAGATTTATGACACATTGTATAACAAGCGATGTCACAACATACATTACAACATTGTTTAAACATTTTATTTATAAAAGTAGAAAACAAACACACAACAAAGGACATCACAACATTGTGTATCTTACAGCATTTGATTTATAAAAAGTGAAGAAAGAAAACACACACACACACACAAAAACACACACCATGAAAGTAGTCTACATTATGACATTGTGTGGGTTATAATATCACAACACACCATGAAAGTAGTCTACATTATGATATTGTGTAGGTTATAATATCACAACACTTGATTTATAAAAAAGTGAAGAATAAACACACAAACAAGTGTAGTGTGGATTTATCATGTTTCATCATTAACCAACTACAAACTATATTTTCATACTGTATTTACATATACAATAACCAGCAGGCCTATGTGTGTAGGCCATTCAGTCCACTATTCAGTACCCACAATGCCTATGGATAGAAACGGTCTCTGAACCACACAGATGTGTGTGAGACAGTATGGTAGTCACTCAGTCCTCGTAACCCTCTAAAAGTTTCCTAAGATAGATACAACAAAATGGCATAGATATTTATTTAAAAATATATATACTTCTGACTGCATCTTTGTAATTATTCATGATTATTTCAGCTCACCTTCTACATTGCAGGTCATCTGGTCTCTCAGGAGATAATCTGTATGAAAGAAGGTAATTTAAATATTGACTGAAGAGAGTATCCTATACTAGTGACATGAGTAACATAACATAACAACAACGCAACAAATGCAACTCATTTGCATGCATGCAGTCACCATGACTACCACCTCAAAACATCATTCCAGAGCTACTTGTTCAATGAGAGAATAGGTATAAAAACCCCATAAAAACAAGAGAACTTAAACCTACTTCTCTACACCATCTTGTGCTTGTTGCATCATACGCTTGGCTGAGGAGCTGAGGGAGTCTATCCTAAACACAAAAAGTACATTTTTAAGTAATGTTTGAATTTTGGGGTTATTGTAACCCATTTTAACATTCACAATCATCTCTTTCAAGCCCTCTACCAGGATGATCAAATATAGTTGTACAAATACCAACATTTTGAATGGACTGGAGATTGGTGTGGTCTTGAAAGAAATGAACATGGTCAATGTATTGATAAGAACCACATTATCTGTGGTAACACACAGTCAGTGCCGTTTCTAGGCTTAAGTGAAGTGAGCGGCTGCTTAGGGCCTCCAACCAAAACAATGTTTTTCTATACAGTATAAATCATATATGTTTTAGGAAGTCAGTCGGGGTCTCAACATACTGTTGAACTGCAGGACATTAACTTTTAAGCTGCCAAGAGGAAGGGCAAAAATCTAGAAACAGCCCTGCAGACAGTGATGTAAACACTGACGTAATAAACATGAGCACTCTTTGATCACAGAAATACACATCTTTCCCAAGTTGAGAGAATATATAGTACATTAGTGACATGATGAGTAACAAAGCATAACAAATACTAACATGCAGCTGAATGCATGATGCAGTCACCATGACTACTCTATGACCACCACAGTAGTATATCATTTCAGAACTTCTTCCTCAAGAAGAGAGACTACAGCAGACAGTGAGAGAATGAAGGTGTAAACCTACCTCTTTACAGCCTCCTGAGCTGGTTGTATCCTGCGCTTGTCAGACGAGCTGAGGGATGGTATCCTGAAACAAGAGGAAATGTTTTTGTTATGTTCAGATTTTTGGATTTTTGTTCATTTATACTAAAAGCTTTTGTAACATTCTCAAAATTGTCTGTTTCACGCTTTCTATCGGGATAATCAAATAAAGTTGTAAAAATACTCACATTTGTGACGGACTGGAGCTTGGTGTGAAAGAGATCAAACCAGACAATGTACCGGCAGGAAACATACACAACAGAAATACATTTCCAAGTTTCATTCCCAAGTTTCTTGATCAATGAGAGAAATTACAGAAGACATTAAGAGACTATGAAAGTAAACCTACTTCTTAGTCAACCTACGCTTGATCGCTGAGCTGTTTGGTGAGCTGGTTGACGAGTGTGACCTGAAAAAACAAACGTTTTTTTTTATATATAATTATTATTTATCTTAAAAAGCTGCTAAAAATGTTGAAGAGATACTCACATTTGTGATGGACTGGAGGTTGGTGTGACACTGAAATAAATCAAAATAAACACTGTACAAGAACCACATCATCTGATTCATTATTCATTCATTACAATTATTTAATCATGAGAATGAGTTTTAACCTGTATAGCACACATTCTCAGAAAATGTAATTATCATGTTTTCTTTCAAATAGGTATCCATCATAATCTCTTAAATGTTCTTTAGAATGAGCATCTTACTGTTTGGATGTTGGTGGTGTCTTTAAGGGAGTTCTGCTGATTTCAGGGTCAGGAACTGGGGTTTTCTACATCAAATTAGAGATCAACTGGTAAACAACTGGCAGTCAAATCACATTCAATTCAGAGTAACTGTTCAGTTTCAAGGAAATAGTTTTTATCTACCTGGAAGAGGTATCTTTTCTCCTCTTTTGCAGCCATATTACACAGAATACAGCAATGAGACACACTGAACCCAGCACTGCACCAATCACTGCACCAACCACTGCACCTGTGAATGAGAGAGATGACAAGAGAAGACAGAGGTCAACTTCCCAGGTACACCACACTAACGCTTCATACATGTAAATATGTCTCTGCACTACACCTGAAAGTTGAACAGTAAAAGAGTCAGTCAATAGGTTGATTATGACCTGTCATTATTAGAATAACAACCACTTACCACTGATCCTGTCATCATCAGAGACCTGAGATTGACCTAGAACAGAAATACACAGGAAGTACTTCATCATGAACACAGGAAGTACTTCATCATGAACACAGACAGTACTTCATCATGAACACAGACAGTACTTCCTCATGAACACAGGCAGTACTTCACCATGAACACAGGCAGTACTTCACCATGAACACAGGCAGTACTTCACCATGAACACAGGCAGTACTTCACCATGAACACAGGCAGTACCTCATCATGAACACAGACAGTACTTCATCATGTTCCTGATCATGTCAATATATTATGGTGGTATTAACCCTAACCGTTTCTCACCTGCAAATGAAGCTTGATCCCTAGTTGGAATCACCATGGAAACCTCCTTGACGGCACCACGGGATGACGCTACACACCTAACCCTGGTGTCTTTGTCAGGTAGACTGGACGCTGCCACCATGGCAGTTATGGTGACAGTGACTGTTTCATTGGAATGGGTGACATCAGCCATGGTGGATTTGTCTAGACTGATGTTTTCTATGTGGTCCCAGGTTACTATAGGAACAGGTCGTCCAGTAGCAGAACAGGACAGAGTGGTGTGACTGTTGTTGGTTTGTGTGATGAGGAGTGAGGGTCCATACAGCTCTATAGGACAACAGACATAGTTCACAGTGAATGTAAATACTATAATGTTTTCATGTACATCAAGGTCAAATGGATGCATGATGATTTCAAGGAATTGTTCCTGGGTTAATCATTTACACACAGGTCAAGGTAGAACAATGGATTGAAGGCATTTGGAGGCCATTGTTCCTGTTTTAAAGGGATATGAGACATTGTTTTAAGACCTCAAAAGTAGTCTAATATATTTTATTAATTTTTTTACCCATTTTTCTCCCCAATTTTCATGATATCAAATTGGTAGTTACAGTCTTGTCCCATCGCTGCAACTCCCGTACGGATACAGGAGAGGCGAAGGTCAAAAGCCATGCGTCCTCCGAAACACGACCCTGCCAAGCCGCACTGCTTCTTGACACACTGCTCGCTTGACCCAGAAGTCAGCCGCACCAATGTGTCGGAGGAAACACTGTACAACTGGCGACCATGTCAGCGTACATGTGCCTGGCCCGCCACAGGACTCTCTAGAGCGCGATGGGACAAGGACATCCTGGCCGGCCAGTGCCTTAGACCGCTGTGCCACTCGGGAGGCCCAAAAGTAGTCTAATGTTAAGGTGAATCCACATTATACAATTTCGATTTTAGAGTGAATTAACCCCTCCTTACAGTGATCATATTTTACCATTAATTTGGAGGCAGGTCCTGCCGCTGATAGCTCCTTCTGGATAGGCGTTAAACAGACACTTGTAGCAGGACTCATCTCCTCTTGACACTCCTCTGATGACGATAGTGCAGTTCTGCAGACCCTCGTCTTCAAACTCAACGTTCCTCTGAAAAGGTGGGTTGACTACTGGTCCAAATCGTTTGTTGTAGGTGGCCACATTTTCAGTCCCCCCTGGTGTCACTTTCTGCCAGGTGACTTGAAGCACGTCTTTGGGTTTCATGAGCCTGCAGCTGAAGTGAGCGTCCTCTCCCAGGGTTGCTGTGACAACCTGCTGTGTTCTCACCAGCTGAGAGAGCCCTGCATGAAGACAGTTACAGGCTGTTTAGTACACACATCTAATATAGCGCTACATTTTAGCAACCTGCAGTGAACACTGTGAAGGGACTAAACAACAGCATAAATACATTTAAAGGTATACGCAGTATTGCATCTATCATTTCAATTCCCATTCTGTATGTTTGTACATTTCAAAGGACTCTTGGAAGACTAGCCCTTGGTGGGCTAAAAGAGATCCTAATAAAATCATTTCTAGGCTGTTATGTGTGTATGAAGTTTGAAACACGTATGTTAATGTTGTACTTAGAGTCCCCCTTGACTTCTTTCCAGTTTCAGTTTTTATCCAATTAACTGACTGGACAGTGCTTTTTTCTGTCCTGACAACAAATCCACTTTTTTGCTATAGCTGATATAATGCATCATATGGCAGCTATTGAAATATATATTTAAACTGTAAACTGGTCCCTGGCAAGTAAATGTACAAAAATATAGTAAAATACATCTTGCAGAGAGGGAGATTGGGAAATATGTTAATAAGACACATGTATTTTAAGCCAACACAGTATTTTAAACTGAGGATTCAATGTCAGCTCAAAAATCTCCCAATTCAAATGTCCAGGCAACTTGGATATTTAAGCTACAAGGACTTTTCTAAGTTCCATTTTTTTTAAACAGTATAGAACAGGAAGATGCTGATGTTTGTATACTGATGGTGACTGGACCGGCCATTCACCAGTAAAAAAGGCACCTTAGCTTCAAATAATATAATAATAATAATTTTAATTATTATATAATAATAATGAATTAATTGTATTCCTTTAAGGACTATATGCAGTTACAATTGATGCATAATGCACCTATACATTTAGTGTAGTTATCTACATCTCATAATGAAACACAACTCTGAAATGTATTATACTGTATAACTTACATTTTAGACCTACAGACTTATCAAGTACTTCATATGAAAACTGATGTAACTCACCCTCAGTAAAGAATAGCAGTTGAATAGAAAGGTAACTGTTAACATGAGCCATGGCAGCAATGTGTGGCTAGGTGAGGCTAGGTGATGGACCTCTGGATGATGTGTGGCAAAGCATTATTTGAAGCTAGGAACCGTTTTCAAGAGAGGCATGGTAACTTAGTACATTGGATAGTTTAAAAAATAACAAGCTCTGTTCTGCAACCTTGTTGACCAATGTTGAATGTGGCTTTGTGTTGTGAGCTCCTCCCATAGATATAAGGACAGTTGCTAGTCTTTCTACAACTCCTCCTCCAGTGAAAGTGAAAGTAAACACAGAACAGTATCAGGAAAACACCGTTGCAAGGTTGGAGGTAATAACATTATGTATCATCATGCATAGCTAAGTGAATCTACTGGTGAGATTAACTTAACCTATATGAAGGTTTTCCCTTGTGTGTGTCAGTACCATTGCTTGCTCAAAGATGTAGCTGTGAAGTAAGTCTCTCCCTACAGCCGTTTGATTGGCTCAGCAAATTGAGTGTGAAATCAAAGATTAGGGTGGCGTCTGAACTATGCTCTACACAGCAAGCAGATTTGATTTGTAAGTACTGTATATTATACATGTGTAGCCAGCATACACAACTAAGTGTGTGTGAGAACGACATGTAAGATATTCATGTGTCAAGGGGAAATGGACTAGCCTGAATACCAGTCTCTAGCTAACATTCAATGTTTTAGAAGAAACATTCATGTGTTGAAAATTCTAATTGTTTGCATAGTCAACTTACACACAGCTCTGATACACACACTTACCCCACCAGACATGCTACCCAGGGTTTTTCATAGTCCCCAAATCCAGAAAAAAATGAAAAGCGTCCAGTATTGTATAGAGCCATTATTGCAGATCTGGCTCCTGACCCTGAGACCGAGTTTCCCCTCGTCTGGAGGTCCCTGCCTGGTCCGGTTGGGGAGTCTCCGCCAGAGCCGGAGCCCTTTATGCTGTCATAGAGCTGTCTTAACCCTAAGAAGATGTATAGTCTAGCTTTTCTTGCATAGGACTCCAACAGCTAAGGATCGCTTTTTAAGGAGAGGCCAACGGAGCACAGCTGCTTGCATAATACACAAGAGACAGAGGCTATAAACTAGGAGCCTATTATGCATAACCCATAATGAATTAGCTAAATATAAGGCTAATGCTGCATTGAATGTATTACCTGACTTATGTAGCCTAGGACATCAATATATCAATCTAGAACAGGATTATCTATTTTGGATGCAATTTGAATGGAGTTGACGGAGAGAGAGAGAGAGTGCTCACGCGTGCACTGATTTAAAGCAATGATATTCAAATCAGCAGTTGCAATTAAAAATAATGGAATAACAAGGTGACTCCTGAAAGCCAGAAGGAGATGGGTAAATTAGATGCATTTGGTCTTTATATTACTGTAGGATAGGTTATGCTGCAGCAAATGTAGGCCTACCTGTCACTACCTGTCACCATGACGAGACCATAATACAGTTGGTCTGTCTGTCCTCACCCTGAGCGTTGATGATTCATCATGTAGGGGTCGTTGAGAAGCCAGATTTAGACATCACAGTTCCATTTCACGCAATACTGTTCATTAACATAGTTTATTAATTTACCGGTTTCTTGCAGTTATTTATCCCGGTAAAAGGGAGCGGTTTTGGGCGGTAATCCTGGTGAATCTCTGTAACCGGTTCCCCACCATTCAATCCTAAAGTGTAGCTGTACTATTATGTAGGAACGTTTACCAAACTTGTAGTTATGTGTGAAGCTGTTAGTAATGTGTGTCATCTACATGTAGTAAAAGTATTAAAAAGGCAATAGAAATAAGGTAGTTATTAGTTGTCGGGAATGGAGGACCAAAACGCAGCAGGAATGTGGATGCTCATCTTGATATTTATTTTTAACCAAGAGAACACCAAAATAAGAATGAACGATCAACAAAACAGTCTTGTAAGGCTCACACAGGCAAAACAAGAAACAATCTCCCACAAACACTACACCAAACAATTACCCATATATAGGACTCCCAATCAGAGGCAACGAGAAAGCACCTGCCTCCAATTGAGAGTCCAACCCCCATTAACCTAAACATAGAAATACAACTAACTAGACTACACATAGAAATACATTAACATAGAACATTGCCCAAAAACCCCGGAATACATAAATCAAATACCCTTCTACAAAAACACCACCCCGAACCACATAAAACAAATACCCTCTGCCACGTCCTGACCAAACTACCATAACAAATAACCTTTATACTGGTCAGGACGTGACATTAGTATTTATTCAATGTTACTGTGAAATACTAACAGCTGATTTTCCAGAGGGAAGTGAACAACCAGAAACCCATTTAAATCAATATGTGATAAACTGGAAAGATATTCCCTAATATCTTTTAACAAGACAATCGTGCAAGCTCCTGGAAAATACACAAATCATCAACATAAACCTTGTACTTTAATGTTTACTGAAGACAGGCTTAGCACTAAATACATGTAAACAAAAGTGAGTTATCACAAAGACACAATTTACAGCCAAACATACACTCATCAGACATAGGAACTTTAGTAAATATAAATCAGGGGTCTCCACACGGTTGTGCAGGTTTTTGTTCCAGCCCTGTTCTACCACACCTGATTCTAATATTTAAGGTTTTGATAAGCAGCTGACTAGTAGTATTGTGTGGTGTAGAACAGTCAGAAGTTACAAATATCACAGCTGAGCTGCAGCACGTCACCAAAGACAATACACGAAGTGTATAAAACATTAGGAACACCTTAATAATATTGAGTTGCACCCCTTTTGCCCTCAGATGAGCTAGTGGTTAGATAATGCAAATAGTAGCAAGGATATAGGGGGCAACTTTGTCTCATGGCCATTTCTAGGTTTATCTTATCCCATAATTGTCAATTTACTACTTTAGCAAGAGGTTCACAATACAGAGTTTGAATGATCCGCTTTGATTCGTTGTTGAAGTAAAAAAAATTAAAATCCATTGTGGTGTGAAGGAAATGTATATCATGTGAAGATCCAATGTGTTTGGATTGTAGAAGAGGTCGGGGAGGAAAGCAAATCCAGACTCATCGTGGAGAAGAAAGTGGCGTGGCGTTTGGCCAGAGCAATATGGATGGGTGGTCAGGCTAAACCAAAATGGAGCTCTTCTTTTCTACTGTATGTCTATTTGTATTTAGTTATTTTTTAACTACGCAAGTCAGTTAAAAACTAATTCTTATTTACAATGACGGCCTACCCTGGCCAAACCCGGACGACGCTGGGCCAATTGTCTGCCGCCCTATGGGACTCCCAATCATGGCTGCTTGTGATACATCCTGGATCCGAACCAGGGTGTCTGTAGTGACGCTTCTAGACAGACAGACAGACAGACAGACAGGTAGGTAGGTAGGTAGGTAGGTAGGTAGGTAGGTAGGTAGGTAGGTAGGTAGGTAGGTAGGTAGGTAGGTAGGTAGGTAGGTAGGTGGGTAGGTAGGTAGGTAGGTAGGTAGGTAGGTAGGTAGGTAGGTAGGTAGGTAGGTAGGTAAGCTGAGCGGCAGACCAGACACTGCGCAGTAACTCTGCCTCAGACTTGAAGTAGTGCTGCTCCTGCTCAACCAACACCATGCTCAGCAGTTTCTGAGAAAGAACAAAGAAGAATTGTCACATTTCAATTAGGTAAATTCAGAGATCTTTGTGGGGAATAGTGTGTCTATACAGTGAACCATAAAGGTTTAATACAAAACCTGTCAATGGGACTACAGTCATTGTGGCACATGTTGTAGTTTGAGTAAAATGTTTGAATTTGCAACGCAACCTTCAAAAGGAATATGTGCAAATATATTGTTTTTGCAAACAGCAAAAAACATTCTAATTTAATATTTTGTCCACATACATATTATTTAAGTAATATAATCATAATGAATCTAGTTGTGAGAGTCCTCCTGATTTCAGGGTTATCAGGCTCTGTGCATCAAAACAGAGAATATTCCACTGGAAGGTACAGCACATATTCCAGAATAACAGCATTAATGGTATTTAGGAAAAACACATGGAAGTTTGACAATCAATGTCACAGTAAAACTGTACTTTCTCTCAGATATCTGAATAAAAACCTGATCTTCCACCACAGTGACCCAGCTAAAGATTGAGGGTTTTTGGGGGTCAATTTGGGTAAACAACATGACATGTTATAAATAACATTGTAATTTCTCCCTTTGCACCACAACACTGCCACGGCACTATACCAATACATACATAGGTTAACTGACGTGGCACTCTTAAAAAATAGTTTACTATGACTTGGCACTATAACAATAACTAAAAACTGTAGGTTGACTATGACTTGGCACTATTACAATAAGTAAGTTGGATGACTATGACTTGGCACTATTACAGTAAGTAAGTTGGTTGACTATGACTTGGCACTATTACAGTAAGTAAGTAGGTTGACTATGACTTGGCACTATTACAATAAGTAAGTTGGTTGACTATGACTTGGCACTATTACAGTAAGTAAGTTGGTTGACTATGACTTGGCACTATAACAATCACTGAGTTTCCACTGATCCAGATATTGGAGATTTGAGATTGACCTAGACCTATCATGCCAATTATCATGCATGTATTGACAAACCATGGCCTCTTTCACCAGCCAATGAGACTTGATCAGTGACTGGAATCACCATAGAAACCTCCTTAATGGCATCACCAGAAGGTACCACACACTTTACCTTGGTGTCTTTGTCAGGTAGACTGGAAACTGATGCAGTAGTTGTGACAGTTCATTGGGATGGGTGACATCGACCGTGGTGGAATGTGGTCCCTGGTTACTATAGGAGCAGGTCGTCCAGTAGCTGAACAGGACAGAGTGGTGTGACTGTTGTTGGTTTGTGTGATGAGGAGTGAGGGTCCATACAGCTCTATAGAACAACAACAGACACAATGAACAGCACATGAGTCATAAAGCAGGTATGTCATTTTTATTTTATTTCACCTTTATTTAACCAGGTAGACCAGTTGAAAATAAGTTGTCATTTACAACTGCGACCTGGCCAAGATAAAGCAAAGCAGTTCGACACAAACAACAACACAGAGTTACACATATAATAAACAAACACAGTCCATAACACAATAGAAAAAAATCTATATACAGTGTTTGCAAATGAGGTAAGATTAGGGAGGTAAGGCAATAAATAGGCCGTAGTGGCGAAGTAATTACAATTTAGTAATTAAACACTGGAGTGATAGATGTGCAGAAGATGAACGTGCAAGTAGAGATACTGGGGTGCAAAGGAGCAAAATAAATAAATAACAATATGGGGATGAGGTAGTTGGATGGGCTATTCACAGATTGGCTATGTACAGGTGCAATGATCTCTGAGCTGCTCTGACAGCTGATGCGTATAGTTATTGAGGGAGATATGAGTCTCCAGCTTCAGTGATTTTTGCAATTCGTTCCAGTCATTGGCAGCAGAGAACTGGAAGGAAAGGCGGCCAAATTAGGAATAGGTTTTGGGGGTGACTAGTGAGATATACCTGCTGGAGCACTTGCTACGGGTGGGTGCTGCTATGGTGACCAGTGAGCTGAGATTTCTTTTTCTTTTTTTTCACCTTTATTTAACCAGGTAGGCTAGTTGAGAACAAGTTCTCATTTGCAACTGCGGCCAAGATAAAGCATAGCAATTTGACACATACAACAACACAGAGTTACACATGGAATAAAAACAAAAACATACAGTCAATAATACAGTAGAACAAAAGAAAACAAAAAGTCTATATAACGTGAGTGCAAATGAGGTACCGTAATTTCCGGACTATTAAGCGCACCTGAATATAAGCCGCACCCACAGAATTTAAAAAATATATATTATTTTGAACTTAAATAAGCCGCACATGTCTATAAGCCGCAGGTGCCTACCGGTACATTGAAACAAATGAACTTTACACAGGCTTTAACGAAACACGGCTTGTAACAAAAATAAATAGGCTTTAACGAAACACGGCTTGTAACAATTTTTTTTTTTGCAGTAAACAGTAGCCTACCAAGAAAGTCATTGGTCACTATCTTCCTCCTCCTGTGCACTGAAACCATCTCCTTCGGTGTCGGAGTTGAATAGCCTCAGAATTGCTTAATCTGATATTGGATCGTTTTCATTGTCGCTCTCGTCAATTTCATCCAGGTGGCAAATCCCCCGCTGAGCCCTCTTCAACATGCAGCAGTCCAGCCTTTCGAAACCCGTTGATGATAGTGGATTTTTTGACAATGCTCCACGCTGTCAGGACCCACAAATGTGAAAGCGTGAAAAATCCATATATTAGCCTCGTCATTGTTTAAGCCGCGAAGTTCAAAGCGTGGGAAAAAAGTTGCGGCTTATAGTCCGGAATTTATGGTAAGTTAAGGCAATAAATAGGCCATGGTGGCGAAGTAATTACAATATAGCAATTAAACACTGGAATGGTAGATGTGCAGAAGATGAATGTGCAAGTAGAGATACTGGGGTGCAAAGGAGCAAGATAAATAAATAAATACAGTATGGGGATGAGGTAGGTAGATAGATGGGCTGTTTACAGATGGGCTATGTACAGGTGCAGTGATCTGTGAGCTGCTCTGACAGCTGGTGCTTAAAGATAGTGAGGGAGATATGAGTCTCCAGCTTCAGAGATTTTTGCAGTTCGTTCCAGTCATTGGCAGCAGAGAACTGGAAGGAAAGACAACCAAAGGAGGAATTGGCTTTGGGGGTGACCAGAGAGATATACCTGCTGGAGCGCATACTAAGAGTGGGTGCTGCTATGGTGACCAGTGAGCTGAGATAAGGCGGGGCTTTACCTAGCAGAGACTTGTAGATAACCTGTAGCCAGTGGGTTTGGCGACTAGTATGAAGCGAGGGCCAACCAACGAGAGCGTACTGGTCGCAATGGTGGGTAGTGTATGGGGCTTTGGTGACAAAACGGATGGCACTGTGATAGACTGCATCCAGTTTGTTGAGTAGAGTGTTGGAGGCTATTTTATAAATGACATCACCGAAGTCGAGGATCGGTAGGATGGTCAGTTTTACGAGTGTGTGTTTGGCAGCATGAGTGAAGGATGCTTTGTTGCGATATAGGAAGACAATTCTAGATTTAATTTTGGATTGGAGATGCTTGATGTGAGTCTGGAAGGAGAGTTTACAGTCTAACCAGACACCCAGGTATTTGTAGTTGTCCACGTATTCTAAGTCAGAGCCGTCCAAAGTAGTGATGCTAGACGGGCGAACAGGTGCGGGCAGTGATCGATTGAATAGCATGCATTTAGTTTTACCTGCGTTTAACAGCAGTTGGAGGCCACGAAAGGAGAGTTGTATGGCATTGAAGCTCGTCTGGAGGTTAGTTAACACAGTGTCCAAAGAGGGGCCAGAAGTATACAGAATGGTGTCGTCTGCGTAGAGGTGGATCAGAGAATCACCAGCAGCAAGAGCAACATCAATGATGTATACAGAGAAGAGAGTCGGCCCGAGAATTGAACCCTGTGGCACACCCATAGAGACTGCCAGAGGTCCGGACAACAGGCCCTCCGATTTGACACACTGAACTCTATCAGAGAAGTAGTTGGTAAACCAGGCGAGGCAATCATTTGAGGAACCAAGGCTGTCGAATCTGCGAATAAGAATGTGGTGATTGACAGAGTCGAAAGCCTTGTCCAGGTCGATGAATACTGCTGCACAGTAAAGTCTCTTATCGATGGCGGTTATTATGTCGTTTAGGACCTTGAGCGTGGCTGAGGTGCACCCATGACCAGCTCTGAAACCAGATTTGATTGCGGAGAACGTACGGTGTGATTCGAAATGGTCGGTGATCTGTTTGTTAACTTGGCTTTCGAAGACCTTAGAAAGACATGGTAGGATAGATATAGGTCTGTAGCAGTTTGGGTCTAGAGTGTCACCCCCTTTGAAGAGGGGGATGACCGCGGCAGCGTTCCAATCTTTGGGATCTCAGACGATACGAAAGAGAGGTTGAACAGGCTAGTAATAGGGGTTGCAACAATTTCGGCAGATAAGGCGGGGCTTTACCTAGCAAAGACGTATAGATGACCTGGAGCCAGTGGGTTTGGCGACGAATATGAAGCGAGGGCCAGCCAACGAGAGCATACAGGTCGCAGTGGTGGGTAGTATATGGGGCTTTGGTGACAAAACGGATCCCACTGTGATAGGCTGCAACCAATTTGCTGAAATGACATCACCAAAGTCAAGGATCAGTAGGATAGTCAGTTTTACGAGGGTATGTTTGGCAGCATGAGTGAAGGATGCTTTGTTGTGAAATAGGAAACCGATTCTAGATTTAATTTTGGATTGGAGATGCTTAATGTGAGTCTGGAAGGAGAGTTTATAGTCTAACCAGACACCTAGTTATTTGTAATTGTCCACATATTCTAAGTCAGAACTGTCCAGATTAGTGATGCTGGATGGGCGGGGATGTGCGGGCAGCGATCGGTTGAAAAGCATGCATTTAGTTTTACTTGCATTTAAGAGCAGTTGGAGGCCACGGAAGGAGAGTTGTATGGCATTGAAGCTCGTCTGGAGGTTTGTTAACACAGTGTCCAAAGAAGGGCTGTAGGTTTATAAACCAACCCTGTTCCTGGAGAGATACCCTCCTGTAGGTTTATAAACCAACCCTGTTCCTGGAGCGATACCCTCCTGTAGGTTTATACTCCAACCCTGTTCCTGGAGAGATACCCTCCTGTAGGTTTATAAACCAACCCTGTTCCTGGAGAGATACCCTCCTGTAGGTTTATAAACCAACCCTGTTCCTGGAGCGATACCCTCCTGTAGGTTTATAAACCAACCCTGTTCCTGGAGAGATACCATCCTGTAGGTTTATACTCCAACTCCAGTTGTATCTAATCTAAATCAACTCACGACCAGCAAATTATTAAAATAATGTGTGCTAGAATATAGTTGGATTGAAAACCTACAGCACGGTAGCTCTCCAGGAACAGGGTTTGAGATTCCTGCAATATAAAGTATAGTATTGTGATGTAGTACTCAGAAGGGGGAGTAGAGAACTAGTCTACAAGTCTAGTCTAGGTAGAGTAGGAGGAAGGTATGAATGAAGAGGTTTAGTAACTGACTGCAGTATGGGTAAGTAACTGACTGCAGTATGGATTAGTAACTGACAGCGGTATGGGTTAGTAACTGACAGCGGTATGGGTTAGTAACTGACTGCAGTATGGGTTAGTAACTGACTGCAGTATGGGTTAGTAACTGACAGCAGTATGGGTTAGTAACTGACTGCAGTATGAGTTAGTAACTGACTGCAGTATGGGTTAGTAACTGACTGCAGTATGGGTTAGTAACTGACTGCAGTATGGGTTAGTAACTGACAGCAGTATGGGTTAGTAACTGACAGCAGTATGGGTTAGTAACTGACTGCAGTATGGGATAGTAACTGACTGCAGTATGGGTTAGTAACTGACAGCAGTATGGGTTAGTAACTGACAGGAGTATGGGTTAGTAACTGACTGCAGTATGGGTTAGTAACTGACTGCAGTATGGGTTAGTAACTGACAGCAGTATGGGTTAGTAACTGACTGCAGTATGGGTTAGTAACTGACTGCAGTATGGGTTAGTAACTGACAGCAGTATGGGTTAGTAACTGACAGCAGTATGGGTTAGTAACTGACTGCAGTATGGGTTAGTAACTGACTGCAGTATGGGTTAGTAACTGACAGCAGTATGGGTTAGTAACTGACAGCAGTATGGGTTAGTAACTGACAGCAGTATGAGTTAGTAACTGACTGTAGAATGGGTTAGTAACTGACAGCAGTATGGGTTAGTAACTGACAGCAGTATGGGTTAGTAACTGACTGCAGTATGGATTAGTAACTGACTGCAGTATGGGTTAGTAACTGACAGCAGTATGGGTTAGTAACTGACAGCAGTATGGGTTAGTAACTGACTGCAGTATGGGTTAGTAACTGACTGCAGTATGGGTTAGTAACTGACAGCAGTATGGGTTAGTAACTGACAGCAGTATGGGTTAGTAACTGACAGCAGTATGCGTTCCATGTATTGAATTATTAAAGTAACATCAACTACAGAATGTGTGGACATCAGTGAATAGAAGGAGCTATGGCTATAGATCAATCCTCTTACTTTGTTCACTGATTAAATCATAGTTTATACAGTGACTTTCACTACCCTATACAGTTTATATAGTGACTCACTACATTATACAGTTTATACAGTGAATTTCACTACACATACATTTCACTACATTCATAATTTTCCTTTAATTTAGCCTATAGCAGGGGTGTCAAGCTCATTGCATGGAGGGCCTAGTGTCTGCAGGTTTTAGTTTTATCCTTTCAATTAAGACCTAGACAACCAAATGAGGCGAGTTCCTTACTAATTAGTGACCTTAATTCATAAATGAAGTGCGAGGGTGGAGCGAAATCCCGCAGACACTCGGCCCTCCGTGGAATGAGTTTGACACGTGGCCTATAGCTACAGTTGAAGTCGGAAGTTTACATACACCTTAGCCAAATACGTTTAAACTCAGTTTTTCACAATTCCTGACATTTAATCCTAGTAAGAATTCCCTGTCTTAGGTCAGTTAGGATCACCACTTTTTTAAGTATTGTGAAATGTCAGAATAATAGTAGAGAGAATGATTTATTTCAGATTTGATTTATTTCGTCACATTCCCAGTGGGTCAGAAATTTACATATGCTCAATTAGTATTTGGTAGCATTGCCTTTGAATTGTTTAACTTGGGTCAAATGTTTTGGGTAGCCTTCCACAAGCTTCCCACAATAAGTTGGGTGAATTCTGGCCCATTCCTCCTGACAGAGCTGGTGTAACTGAGTCAGGTTTGTAGGCCTCCTTGCTCGCACACGCTTTTTCAGTTCTGCCCACAAATTTTCTATGGGTTTGAGGTCAGGGCTTTGTGATGGCCACTTCAATACCTTGACTTTGTTGTCCTTAAGCCATTTTGCCACAACTTTGGAAGTATGCCTGGGGTCATTGTCCATTTGGAAGACCCATTTGTGACCAAGCTTTAACTTCCTGACTGATGTCTTGAGATGTTGCTTCAATATATCCACATAATTTTCCTCCCTCATGATGTCATCTATTTTGTGAAGTGCACCAGACCCTCCTGCACCAATGCACCCCCACAACATGATGCTGCCACCCCCGTGCTTCACGGTTGGGATGGTGTTCTTCGGTTTGCAAGCCTCCTCCTTTTTCCTCCATACATAATGATGGTCATTATGGCCAAACAGTTCTATTTTTGTTTCATCAGACCAGAAGACATTTCTCCAAAAAGTAAGATCTTTGTCCCCATGTGCAGTTGAAAACCGTAGTCTGGCTTTTTTATGGCGGTTTTGGAGCAGTGGCTTCTTCCTTGCTGAGCGGCCTTTCAGGTTATGTCAATATAGGACTCGTTTAACTGTGGATATAGATACTTTTTTACCTGTTTCCTCCAGCATCTTCACAAGGTCCTTTGCTGTTGTCCTGGGATTGATTTGTACTTTTCGCACCAAAGTCCGTTCATCTCTAGGAGACAGAACGCGTCTCCTTCCTGAGCGGAACGACAGCTGCGTGGTCCCATGGTGTTTATACTTGCGTACTATTGTTTGTACAGATGAACGTGGTACCTTCAGGCGTTTGGAAATTGCTCCCAAGGATGAACCAGACTTGTGGAGGTCTTCAATTTTATTTCTGAGGTCTTGGCTGATTTCTTTTTTATTTTCCAATGATGTCAAGCAAAGAGGCACTGAGTTTGAAGTTAGGCCTTGAAATACATCCCCAGGTACACCTCCAGTGGACTCAAATGATGTCAATTAGCCTATCAGAAGCTTCTAAAGCCATGGCATCATTTTCTGGAATTTTCCAAGCTGTTTAAAAGCACAGTCAATTTAGTGTATATAAACTTCTGACCCACTGGAATTGTGATACAGTGAATTATAAGTGAAATAATCTGTCTGTAAACAATTGTTGGAAAAATGACTTGTGTCATGCACAAAGTAGATGTCCTAACCGACTTGCCAAAACTATAGTTTGTTAACAAGTAATTTGTGGAGTAGTTGAAAAACAAGTTAGGTTGGAGTCTAAGTGTATGTAAACTTCCGACTTCAACTGTATATATAGCCTATACCTATATAAATAAAATAATGAATGTAGTGAAATACAGGTTTGAACTGCTGTAAAAAGCACTACATGTAAGGGCTGTCGTCGGAAGAAGACCAAAATGTAGCGGAGTTAGTGTTCAACATATTTAATTATTTCCGTAACACTATTCAAACAAAACAAGGAACTGACAGCCAACACAGTCCTGTCAGGTGAAACACACTAAACAGTAACACGAACAGAAACAATTACCCACAAAACCCCAACGGAAAAACATGCACTTATGTGTGACTCCCAATCAACAGCAACGAACTTCAGCTGTGCCTGATTTGGGAGCCACACACGGCCCAAAACAAAGAAATACAAACACATAGAAACAGAACATAGAACGCCCACCCAATGTAACACCCTGGCCTAACCAAAATAAAGAACAAAAACCCCCTCTCTATGGCCAGGGCGTTACACTACATTTCAGAAAGAAAAGCAACAGTATCAGCAATATTGTGTACATTCAGAAAATAAATCTGAAAAATGCAGTATATCATGCATAACTAATTAGCTCATCTTTAGAAATGACTAGACTACTAGCAGAATAAACAGGTAGTTGTAGTGTGCAGGAGACCTGGTGAAAATGTGAGTTCTCTTATAGTCACTTGAGAGTAAAGAGAGGGAAATTGAATTTCCCTCTGAGTCCAACCAACATGAGGTTGAATCACATATGCCCCTCCCCATACACTAGGCTGAAAGTAACTTCACCTGGTGAGATTTTAAATAGATATTTTTTTAATGTTTTTTTCCATAGTGTGTTAGTCAATGCCAGAACCATTGTTTTACAAGTTTTAGTTGTGAAGTTTAAAGGAGCTCTTCTCAGGTCATAAAACAGAAAGGAGCTGAAATATTACACACACACAGCCAAGTGAGCCTGGTGCAGAGCTATAACAACCTACTGCCTCAGGTGACATCATCTCTCCTCTGCTCTCATCCTTCTAGACCTATCTGCTGCCTTTGATACTGTGAACCATCAGATCCTCCTCTCCACCCTCTCCGAGTTGGGCATCTCCGGCGCGGCCCACGCTTGGATTGCGTCCTACCTGACAGGTCACTCCTACCAGGTGGCGTGGCGAGAATCTGTCTCCGCACCACGTGCTCTCACCACTGGTGTCCCCCAGGGCTCTGTTCTAGGCCCTCTCCTATTCTCGCTATACACCAAGTCACTTGGCTCTGTCATATCCTCACATGGTCTCTCCTATCATTGCTATGCAGACGACACACAATTAATCTTCTCCTTTCCCCCTTCTGATAACCAGGTGGCGAATCGCATCTCTGCATGTCTGTCAGACATATCAGTGTGGATGACGGATCACCACCTCAAGCTGAACCTCGGCAAGACGGAACTGCTCTTCCTCCCGGGGAAGGACTGCCCGTTCCATGATCTCGCCATCACGGTTGACAACTCCATTGTGTCCTCCTCCCAGAGTGCTAAGAACCTTGCCGTGACCCTGGACAACACCCTGTCGTTCTCCACTAACATCAAGGCGGTGACCCGATCCTGTAGGTTCATGCTCTACAACATTCGCAGAGTACGACCCTGCCTCACACAGGAAGCGGCGCAGGTCCTAATCCAGGCTCTTGTCATCTCCCGTCTGGATTACTGCAACTCGCTGTTGGCGTGGCTCCCTGCCTGTGCCATTAAACCCCTACAACTCATCCAGAACGCCGCAGCCCGTCTGGTGTTCAACCTTCCCAAGTTCTCTCACGTCACCCCGCTCCTCCGCTCTCTCCACTGGCTTCCAGTTGAAGCTCGCATCCGCTACAAGACCATGGTGCTTGCCTACGGAGCTGTGAGGGGAACGGCACCTCCGTACCTTCAGGCTCTGATCAGGCCCTACACCCAAACAAGGGCACTGCGTTCATCCACCTCTGGCCTGCTCGCCTCCCTACCTCTGAGGAAGCACAGTTCCCGCTCAGCCCAGTCAAAACTGTTCACTGCTCTGGCACCCCTATGGTGGAACAAGCTCCCTCACGACGCCAGGACAGCGGAGTCAATCACCACCTTCCGGAGACACCTGAAACCCCACCTCTTTAAGGAATACCTAGGATAGGATAAAGTAATCCTTCTAATCCCCCCCCCCCTTAAAAGATTTAGATGCACTATTGTAAAGTGGTTGTTCCACTGGATATCATAAGGTGAATGCACCAATTTGTAAGTAGCTCTGGATAAGAGCGTCTGCTAAATGACTTAAATGTAAATGTAAATGTACCCCTGATATGGTGATATTACTGTAAACAAGGAGGAGCTATAACAACCTACCCCTTATTTAAAATGGTGATGTTACTATAAACAAGGAGGAGCTATAACAACCTACCCCTGATTTTAAAGGGTGATATTACTGTAAACAAGGAGGAGCTATAACAACCTACCCCTGATATGGTGATATTACAGTAAACAAGGAGGAGCTATAACCTACCCCTGATATGGTGATATTACTGTAAACAAGGAGGAGCTATAACAACCTACCCCTGATATGGTGATATTACTGTAAACAAGGAGGAGCTATAACAACCTATCGATGATTTTAAATGGTGATATTACTGTAAACAAGGAGGAGCTATAATAACCTACTCCAGATCTTAAATGGTGATGTTAATGTAAACAGAGCTGTAAGAACCTACCCCTGATTTTAAGTCGTGATATTACTGTAAACAGAGCTATAAGAACCTTTCCCTGATTTTAAATGGTGATGTTAC
Organism: Salmo salar; assembly: GCF_905237065.1. NCBI lineage: Eukaryota > Metazoa > Chordata > Actinopteri > Salmoniformes > Salmonidae > Salmo > Salmo salar. Next base: position 94,901 of record NW_025550373.1, on the reverse strand, counting down.
TGTAAACAAGGTGACAATGGGCTTTTTTTTTTTTAAATACAGCGAATAGTTTAATATCAAAAAAGGGTAACATAATCCATAAATCCATTTAAAGAATGTTTTTGAATCTTAATCAACTGAAAACATTGTACAGATCAAGCGAGAATAATAGCCTGATTTATGAACAGTGTCAAATCAAGTGGGGTCAAACACAACAAGCAACATCCATGATTAAAATAAATAACAATAGGAACTCAAACATGAGGGTATATCAAACAATCAAAGAGCAAACATTATCATCATTACATTCTAAGAGCTCAAATACATTCACACATTACACTAACATAACATGAAGAAAAACAAAACTACCTGTAGGTCCATAGATTTATAATAACAATACACTGTAAACTTAACTTGAACAAAAGTGCCATCATATTGAAATGGGTTGAAATAAATGACTAGGTTATTTAGAAGATAAAATAAATAGATACATCTATTCTACTTGGTGTATGTTATAATAAAGTACATTCAAACAGTAGGTGGTGCTGTCCTAATAGATGAGGTAACCTAGCCTGATGACTCAAACTACATTCTTCCTGCTGCTTTGTCGTTCACTACATACTTTAGTCTGAATAGGGTTAGGGTTATTATTGAAGTTGTTGGAGGTGACGAGGGGCATGACGGGCGTTGTACAATGTCTTCGGCGATTGGATTGTCTCTAACCAATCAGAGTAAAAGCCAATGATGAATTTTCAAACTGCTGTTTTACCCACGTGTGTTCTAGCTCTGACTCAACCCATCGTTACCGGACAAATCAGATGGCCCAGAATGTGTTGGCATTCGGTGAAAGGTTGGGGAGGTACTCAAATCCAGAATCACTGCGAAGAAGAAACTAACGTCCTTCGGCGTGGCGTAACATTTGGCAAGGAGTTTGGGTAGCCAGGCAACAGGTAACCTACCTCATATCAGAACACTCACCTACAAGAGGCCATCAATCTCTGAAACCTAAAATGCCATTTCAGTACCTCTAAACAGCATTAACCATATCATGGCTTGTATAATGCATGTGATAATTAGCTTATTTATGACTGCGTAAGAATGACTCAACAAGGTTCAACATCCAGGCTCAGTAACAACAGGTGCTCCAGTCCTCAACAAAAACAGCTGTCAGCTACAGTGCATATAAGCACGGTCAGCAACAACAGACAGATGTTTACACAATGCTCCTAAGAGGGTCCTGCTCGTCTGCTGTGGTTGTCAACACTGCTTGCCTGCAACCTGCCAGATAGAATGTGAAGGTTACTATACTGTACTACAGTGAATCTAAAAGGACGTTCTCCATAAACATTCTTGAGCTCCAAGACATACGCTGCTCACAGTTTATTTGATAAAAGTCAGAACCATATATAGAGTTGATGACTCAATTCATTCCATTTGTCTTACTAAGAATATTAAAATAAAAGATATTACATATTACAGATAATCTTGTACGGACTCACCTTTTTTCTTTTGAAGCTCGACACAGCCAAAGATGACTAAAAGGGAAATGATTAGGAATACTGGAATGGCAACAGCCCACGGGGATGTCCTCTTGTCATCTGGAAGGTGAAACATGAAATTCCAGTGAGCATGTGTTTGGAGAGACAGCATTTACTCAGAAGAGAAAGACGAGTAATTTTACATCCTTCCTTTTTAATGCATTCAGTTTGAATAACATGTTGACATCATGTTCTGTCCCATCTATCCAATCATATCATCCATCATGTAGCTTCCCTGAGGATCTGGAAACTACCCAGAACTCAACACAGCACTTGACTACAGTGTGATTTTAAAAGGGAGTGACTCGTGATGCTTTACCATGGTAGTCAACATGAAACCCAACAGGTGAGATAAGATTACTAACAGCACTAATAGCATCACAACATTAGCCTCTTTGAACCAGCCTGAAATCGCTGCGTTCTGTTCTCAGGAAACAGAATGTTGCACTATTGCACGATGATGCTGGTCACAAGGCTATCACAACATGCCCCTGGGGATGATGTAGCCTGTTAAATAGAACGCCAAATTAATGTATCTAAATGTAAATGTTTACTATTAACATCATGAATTTGGCAAACTATTTAAAAGGCTAGGGATGATGTTGTTTTCAAGTTGGACCGTTCTGTACTGACACGCTAAAAGAGTTTGGTTTAGAAGTATATAATAGGTCAACATTACGTACCCACTTCAACCTCCCTCTCTCCACTCTCTCCAGGGAGAATAGGAAGCGGGACCCGCTCGTGTCTCTGTGTCCTCATCCCATTGTTTACGATACAGTCCACGTATCCACCTGAGCCTGGCAACAGTTGGAGGGTGATGTTGCTAATGGCTGTGACAGTTTGGTCTTTGTTAATGACAGTCCAGTTGTTAGGTGTCTTTATGGGTACTGCTGCAGAAATGTTCCATTGGATCCAAGGTGCTGGTTTACCCGTGGCAGAGCAGCTGACCACAACTTCCATGTCTGCTTTAGATTCAGTGCTGGGGACTTTTTGCATTGTGGCTCTCACTTCAGATACACCTTTGAATAGATGAAACAGGGAATATTAGATCATATTGATTTTCTTTATATTACTTATTGTACCTTTATTTTACCAGACAGATCAATTAAGAATAGCTTTCAAAATATGCATCATGTCTTTATGAATGCCCGATAAGAGTGTTTCCCAAAAAATATTATCTCCAAGGACACCCCTAGTGACTTTCACTTCTATTCCAGTACCAGCACACCTGATTCAACTAGGTCTAATCCAGGGCTGGATAATTAGTTGACCAGGTGTGCTTGTACCTGTGCTGATTTACGATTATTATTTTGAGTTACAATATCACTTACATTAAAATACATTTACATTTTTACCATTTAGCAGACGCTCTTTTCCAGAGCAACTTACAGTAGTGAATGCATACATTTCATGTATTTTTCTTTTTTGTACTGGCCCCCCGTGGGAATCGAACCCACAACCCTGGCGTTGCACACACCATGCTCTACCAACTGAGCCACAGGGAAGACAATACAACTTCAACTGAATAGAGAACAATAGAGGTAAGCCCTCAAACTGTTATTATTCAGTGCATTAAATACCTTGAACGGTAAGACACGTCTGCTTGGGTCTTGATCCACTCGGGTAAACATTGAAGTAACAAATATAGCAGGCTTCGTCCGCCCATGTTACATTCTTCACGGTAATGGACGTCGAGTTGAGAGATGCCTCCGTGAAAACCACCTTGCCTCGGTGCGGGTCTATGATTTGAGCTCCAAACCGCTTGCTGTAGGTGGCCAGATTCTCCACCGAGTCGTCTTTGAACAGCCTCTGCCAGGTGACTTGCAGCACACCTGTCGAGTCCGCATGGGTGCAGGTATATGATGCGTCGGCATTGAAGTCAACCCTGGTGTCTCCTCTAGCTACGACGTTGACAGAGACTGCTACAAAAGGAAGAAGGCAAGTTTACAGGTGAATGAATAAAGTTTAGCCTACATACAATATAATCAATTACCTGTCAAACTTGGTAAATGTTGCTAACCTAACCTATATTATCTTATATGAGCAGAATCAACCCCAAGTCAGAAGCCATGGAAAACAATTTACCTTCAGAGAGCAAGCATAAGAGAATGAGAAAAGTCTTCATTCTCAGCTGGTGAATGTTGACTGAAGCTCATGGTTTCTCACGTTGTACCATATAATATATTGCTTCGTTAGTTGCACGTGAAGTGAGTCAGATTCACCGAAAGTGGAAGAATGCTTTTGGAAAGCCCTTAAATTGTTGATGCGGGAAGCCTAGAGAGTAGCCTAGTTCCCCAGTGGTTCCCGGCCGTAGCCAATTACAACGTGACATCTACTGTAAAATACGTGACAAAGAAGAAGGAACTGTTAGTTCTTGTATTTTTTTTTTTGTGGCTCACAGTAGGCTGAAGCTGAATGACGTCATAGCAACAAAATAAACGCTGAAATGGGAAATGTATTTATATATATATTATATTATATATATATATTATATATATAACATTTTTTTGGTTCACATGCTCTGTGCTGAACTAAACTCCAATTTAGAGGCCACCACATCAAAGGCATCGAAAGGCTACTGTAACCACATCAAGTTCCAAACCAATTGGCTGCTAGTGCTCCACCCCAGAAACTAAACACTCCTACACTTGATGAACATAGCATAGCATACATTTCAGTCAATCTGCAGTACCAGTTGTTAGGGTTTAACCAACTATTTGTTAGCATAACCTATATAAAATAACAGAGAAGCTATGCTACAATATTAAGTATATAAACTATAGATAATTGCATACTGCTGTGTGTTAGAGGAAGTAGTTCATGTGATGGTGGGTCATGTGGACAGAATGCTGATGCTTTAAAACAGGGTTTTGCAAGAGCTTTTTACTGAACAACAGCAATAACAAGATAATGGGTGCAATGTAGGGGTTTTAGAGAACTGCATTATGTAACAAGGTGTAGGCAGCTGACTTAGTGATAGGAGGTTGTGAAACCCATCACAAGGGGAGCATGTGAGGAACAGGTAGAGTGGAGAAACAACAGTATAAGTAAATCACTGGAAATTGAGTGGTTGCTGACTGTTGAGTATACACTAAGAAGATAAGATCCAACGCCTGGCAACATGTGATGCGTCAAGAGGTTGGGACCAACCTGCACGCCAACGATAGGCTGGAGTAAGTCTAAACCACACCCAGCCTCTACTCTGACAGGCCCAGCAAGGAGTGGGAACTACGTCTGTTGTTAAGTTGCGTCAATTCGAATCTGGTATCAGGATAAAATAATCAGCACATTGTAACTTCTGATTTCTTTGTACTTTAATTAATGCAAACACTTGAATGGTAAATGTGTGGTTCGTATATACGGGCTCCCTGTAAACCCCGCAGGGCAGACAGAGAACTGGTAATGACATCACATGTTCTTCCTTAAATACTGGACAGACTTAGTTCCCTCTCCATGAGGGCCTGTCATAGTAGAGGCTAGAATATGGTTTAGACTTATTCCAGCCTATCGTTGGCGTGCAGGTTGGTCCCAACCTCTAAACACACTCCTGTTTCCTGGCGTAGCTGTTGTCTCTGGCGGATGTCTCATCTTGTGACTGCATAATGCACAGTTCTCTAAAACCCTTACACCCCCCGCATATACCCTTCACCCATATCCTGTTATTGCTATTATTCTACAGAAAAGCTCTTGCAAAACCCTGTTTTAAAGCATCAGCATTCTGTCCACATGACCCACCATCACATGAGCCACTTCCTCTAACATATAGCAGTATTCAATTATCTTATAGTTAATAAACTTATCATTATAGCATCTGTGTTATATTATATAGGTTATGCTAACAAATAGTCGGTCAAACCCTAACACTGTCAAGAAGTATTTAAAGAAGAACTTGTGATGTCATTTCAGTTCTCTGTCTGCCCTGCGTGGTGTTTCAGTGAGCCCGTATATACGAACAACATACTTACCACTCAAGTGTTTGCATTAATTAAAGTACAAAGAAATCAGAAGTTACTCTGTGCTGACTGTTTTGTTCCGACACCAGATTCGAATTGACGCGACCCAACACAGTCAAAAGTCTGGACACACCTACTCATTCAAGGGTTTTTCTTTATTTTTCCTAGTTTCTACATTTTAGAATAATAATAGTGAAGACATCTAACCTTAATCAACTTACAACCAGCTAATTATTAAAATCCGGTGTGCTAGATTAGAGATGGCTTGAAAACCTATAGCACTGTAGCTCTCCAGGATTTGGAACAGATTTGGAGTTTCCTGCAATATAAAGTATAATATTGTGACGTAGTACTCAAAATGGTCAGAAGGGGGAGAACAGAACTAGTCTATAATCTAGTCTAGGTACAGTAGGAGGAAGTTATGAATGAAGGGGCTTTTAAACTGACTGCAGTATGGGTTAGTAACTGACTGCGGTATGAGTTAGTAACTGACAGCAGTACGGGTTAGTAACTGACAGCACTACGGGTTAGTAACTGACAGCACTACGGGTTAGTAACTGACAGCACTACGGGTTAGTAACTGACTGCAGTACGGGTTAGTAACTGACTGCAGTACGGGTTAGTAACTGACTGCAGTACGGGTTAGTAACTGACTGCAGTACGGGTTAGTAACTGACTGCAGTACGGGTTAGTAACTGACTGCAGTACGGGTTAGTAACTGACTGCAGTACGGGTTAGTAACTGACTGCAGTACGGGTTAGTAACTGACTGCAGTACGGGTTAGTAACTGACTGCCGTATGGGTTAGTAACTGACTGCCGTATGGGTTAGTTACTGACTGCAGTATGGGTTAGTAACTGACAGCAGTATGGGTTAGTAACTGACTGCAGTATGGGTTCATGTGTTGAATTATTAAAGTAACATCACGTACAGAATGTGTGGACATCAGTGAATATAAGGAATTATGTCTATAGATCAACCCTCTTACTTAGTTCACTGATTAAATCATATTTTTTTTAGACAGAGACTTTTACTACACTATGCAGTTTATACAGTGATTCTCACTTCAGTGTATAAAGTGACTCGCTACACTATACAGTTTATACAGTGACTCGCTACACTATACAGTTTATACAGTGACTCTCGCTTCACTATACAGTTTATACAGTGACTTTCACTACCCTATACAGTTTATACAGTGACTTTCACTACCCTATACAGTTTATACAGTGACTTTCACTACACATACATTTCACTACATTCATAGTTGAACTTTAATTTAGCCTATAGCAGGTGTGTCAAGCTCATTGCATGGAGGACTGAGTGTCCGCAGGCTTTTGGTTTTATCTTTTCAATTAAGACCTAGACAACCAGGTGAGGCGAGTTCCTTACTAATTAGTGACCTTAATTCAGAAATCAATGGTCCAGATTTAAAATGTTACTGTAAACAGAGCTATAAGAACCTTCCCCTGATTGTAAATATCGATGTTACTGTAAACAAGGTGACAATGGGCAGTTCGTGTTTTTTTAAATACAGCGTAGTGTTTTTTTAAATACAGCGTATAGTTTTATATCAAACGGGTTAACACAATCCATATAAAGAATGTGTTTAATATATAAACATCTAAAACATTGTACAGATCAAGCGAGAATAATAGCCTGATTTATAAACAGCATCAAATCAAGTGGAAATTAGATTCGAACACAACAAGCAACATACATTATCAAAATAAATAACAATAGGAACTCAAACATGAGGATATATCAAAGAGCAAACATTATCATCATTATGACCATTACATTCTAAGGACTCAAATACATTCACACATTACACCAATTTTTTTTTCCACCTTTATTTAACCAGGTAGGCAAGTTGAGAACAAGTTCTCATTTACAACTGCGACCTGGCCAAGATAAAGTACAGCAGTTCGACACATACAACACAGAGTTACACATGGAGTAAAACAAACATACAGTTAATAATACAGTAGAAAAATAAGTCTATATACAATGTGAGCAAATGAGGTGAGATAAGGGAGGTAAAGGCAATAAATAGGCCATGGTGGCGAAGTAAATACAATATAGCAAGTAAAACACTGGAATGGTAGACTTGACAGTAGATGAGTGTGCAAAGTAGAAATACTGGTGTGTAAAGGAGCTAAATAAATAAATAAATACAGGAGGGGAAGAGGTAGTTGTTTGGACTATTTATAGATGGGCTATGTACAGGTGCAGTGATCTGTGAGCTGCTCTGACAGCTGGTGCTTAAACCTGTTAGGGCTAGGGGGCAGTATTTGCACGGCCGGATAAAAAAACGTACCCGATTTAATCTGGTTACTACTCCTGCCCAGTAACTAGAATATGCATATAATTGTTTGATTTGGATAGAAAACACCCTAAAGTTTCTAAAACTGTTTGAATGGTGTCTGTGAGTATAACAGAACTCATATGGCAGTCAAAACCCCGAGACAAATCCTGACAGGAAACTGAAATCTGATATGTGGATATCACTTCAAACATTTGCCATTGAAACACACAGGGGCTTGTGATTCATTTAGCACTTCCTATGGCTTCCAATAGATGTCCCCAGTCTTTACAAAGTGGTTTGAGTCTCCTACTATCAAAATTGACTGAAAGAGAGGATGTTTATCTTGGTCACAGGGGATGGGCCATTACCATTGTGACGTCGGCGCCCATGGGTACTCTCCCTTTTCGAAACGTTTTGAAAAACAATGCAACCGTCCCAATGGAATATTATTGAAGCCCTGGTTGAAAAAGCCCCTAAAGATTTATGTTATACAACGTTTGACATGTTTGAACGAACTTAAATATATATTTTTGCTCATTCCTGACGACAAGTCAGACGCACACCGTACATTTTCACTAGCCTTCGGAGCGCTAACACTATTGGGACATAAATTATTAACTTTTTTGAACAAAACTACATTTGTTATGGACCTGGGATTCCTATAAGTGCCTTCTGATAAAGATAATCAAAGGTAAGGGATTATTTACAATAGTATTTTTGATGGTTGATCTTTCCAAGATGGCTCCAACATTTATAGCCTAGACTTTTTTTCTGGGCATACCACGTCGTTTATTGCAAAGTGTGATTTCCCAGTAAAGTTATTTTTAAATCTGGCAAAGAGATGGCATTCAAGACATGTTAATCTATAAGTCTTTGAATGACAATATTACATTTTAACAATGTTTTCGAATAGTAATTTTGTAAATTGTAGCGCTGATCCATCGGAAGCATTTGAGGGAAAAGATTTTCTGAACCTCATGCGCCGATGTAAAATGCTGTTTTTATATATAAATATGAACTTTATCGAACAAAAAATGCATGTGTTGTGTAACATGATGTCCTAGGAGTGTCGTCTGATGAAGGTTGTCAAAGGTTAGTGCTGCATTTAGCTGTGTTTTGGGTATTTGTGATGCATGCTAGTTGCTTTGAAAATGGCTATGTGATTATTTCTGGCTGGGTACTCTGCTGACATAATCTAATGTTTTGCTTTTGCTGTAAAGCCTTTTTGAAATTGGACAACGTGGTTCGATTCAGGAGAGGTGTATCTATAAAACGGTGTAAAATAGTCATATGTTTGAGAAATTGAAGTTATAGCATTTATGAGGTTTTGCATTTAGCGCGACGCGATTCCACTGGCTGTTGATTAGGGTGGGACGCAAGCGTCCCACTGGCCCAGACAGGTTAAAGCTAGTGAGGGAGATAAGTGTTTCCAGTTTCAGAGATTTTTGTAGTTCGTTCCAGTCAATGGCAGCAGAGAACTGGAAGGAGAGGTGGCCAAAGGAGGAATTGGCTTTGGGGGTGACAAGTGAGATATACCTGCTGGAACCCGTGCTACGGGTGGGTGCAGCTATGGTGACCAGCGAGCTGAGATAAGGTGGGACTTCACCTAGCAGGGTCTTGGAGCCAGTGGGTTTGGCGACGAGTATGAAGCGAGGGCCAGCCAACGAGAGCGTACAGGTCGCAGTGGTGGGTATTATATGGGGCTTTGGTGACAAAACGGATGGCACTGTGATAGACTGCATCCAATTTGTTCAGTAGGGTGTTGGAGGCTATTTTGTAAATGACATCGCCAAAGTCGAGGATCGGTAAGATGGTCAGTTTTACGAGGTCAGTTTTACGAGGGTATGTTTGGCAGCATGAGTGAAGGATGCTTTGTTGCGAAATAGGAAGCCAATTCTAGATTTAACTTTGGATTGGAGATGTTTTATGTGAGTCTGGAAGGAGAGTTTACAGTCTAACCAGACACCTAGGTATTTGTAGTTGTCCACATATTCTAAGTCAGAACCGTCCAGAGTAGTGATGCTGGACGGGCGGGCAGGTGCAGGCAGCGATCGGTTGAAGAGCATGCATTTAGTTTTACTTGTATTTAAGAGCAGTTGGAGGCCACGGAAGGAGAGTTGTATGACATTGAAGCTCGTCTGGAGGGTTGTTAACAGTGTCCAAAGAAGGGCCAGAAGTATACAGAATGGTGTCGTCTGCGTTGAGGTGGATCAGAGACTCACCAGCAGCAAGAGCGACATCAGTAGGCATCCTCTACTGACGGGATGAGGTCGATATCCTTCCAGGATACCCGGGCCAGTTCGATTAGAAAGGCCTGCTCGCTGAAGTGTTTCAGGGAGCGTTTGATAGTGATGAGTGGAGGTCGTTTGACCGCTGACCCATTACGGATGCAGGCAATGAGGCAGTGATCGCTGAGATCTTGGTTGAAAACAGCAGAGGTGTATTTAGAGGGCAAGTTGGTTAGCATGATATCTATGAGGGTGGCCGTGTTTACGGCTTTGGTGTTGTACCTGGTAGGTTCATTGATAATTTGTGTGAGATTGAGGGCATCAAGCTTAGATTATAGAATGGCCGGGGTGTTAAGCATGTCACAGTTTAGGTCACCTAGCAGCACGAGCTCTGAAGATAGATGGGGGGCAATCAGTTCACATATGGTATCCAGAGCACAGCTGGGGGCAGAGGGTGGTCTATAGCAGGCGGCAACGGTGAGAGACTTGTTTTAGAGAGGTGAGTTTTTAAAAGTAGAAGTTCAAATTGTTTGGGTGCAGACCTGGATAGTAGGACAGAAATCTGCAGGCTATCTCTGCAGTAGATTGCAACACCGCCCCCTTTGGCCGTTCTATCTTGTCTGAAAGTGTTGTAGTTATGGATGGAGATTTCAGAGTTATTGGTGGTCTTCCTAAGCCAGGATTCAGACACAGCTAAGACATCCGGGTTGGCAGAGTTTGCTAAAGCAGTGAATAAAACAAACTTAGGGAGGAGGCTTCTAATGTTAACATGCATGAAACCAAGGCTTTTACGGTTACAGAAGTCATCAAAAGAGAGCGCCTGGGGAATAGGAGTGGAGCTAGGCACTGCAGGGCCTGGATTCACCTCTACATCGCCAGAGGAACAGAGGAGGAGTAGGATAAGGGCACGGCTAAAAGCCATGAGAATTGGACGTCTAGGACGACCGAAACAGAGAGTAAAAGGAACAGGTTTCTGGGGGCGATAAAATAGATTCAAGGTATAGTGTACAGCCAAAGGTATGGTAGGATGTGAATACAGTTGAGGTAAGCCTAGACACTGAGTGATGATGAAAGATATAGTCTCTAGAAACATCATTGAAACCAGGTGATGTCATCGCATGTGAGGGTGGTGGAACTGAAGGGTTGGATAAGGTATAATGAGCAGGGCTAGAGGCTCTACAGTGAGATGAGCCAATAAACACTAACCAGAACAGCAATGGACAAGGCATATTGACATTAAGGAGAGGCATGCTTTACAAAAAGATATGCGAAGAAAAAGACAAAAGGACATAAAATACATTCATATGGGACAAGACGAGGACAAAGGACGTCTGACTGGTACGCCATCTTGGAAACCTTGAAGAAGCTATAGAAATAGAATATAAATGCAATAGAAGCGTTGTTTCTTGTACTATTGTCTCTTGTGTCTTTAGAGGACTGTTTCACTTTGATGTCCTTATTTTGTCTTTTCTTCTGTTAACTAGATATTCTTTGTTAGCTAGCTAGCTTCTTTCAGGAGAGTCCCTAGCAACTGCTTAGCAACTGGTAAACAATTCAGCTAGCTGAATAGAAGCGTTGTTTCTTGTATTATTGTCTTAACAGGAACAACGACAAAACTATCTGTAGTTCCATAATTTATAAGTAAATTAATAGGTTATTTAAAACCATAAAATAAATAGATACATCTATTCTACTTGGTGTATGTTATAAAGTACATTCAAACAGTAGGTGGTGCTGTCCTAATAGATGAGGTACCTAGCCTGACGACTCAAACAAAATTATTCTGCTGCTTTTTTGCTCACTACATGCAGTTGCTCACTACATGAAGTTTACATACACCTTAGCCAAATACATTTAAACTCAGTTTTTCACAATTCCTGACATTTAATCCTAGTAAAAATTCCCTGTTTTAGGGCAGTTAGGATCACCACTTTATTTTAAGAATGTGAAATGTCAGAATAATAGTAGAGATAATTATTTATTTTAGCTTTTATTTCTTTCATCACATTCCCAGTGGGTCAGAAGTTGACATACACTCAATTAGTATTTGGTAGCATTGCCTTTAAATTCATTAACTTGGGTCAAATGTTTCTGGTAACCTTCCACAAGCTTCCCACAATAAGTTGGGTGAATTTGGCCCATTCCTCCTGACAGAGCTGGTGTAACTGAGTCAGGTTTGTAGGCCTCCTTGCTCGCACACACTTTTTCAGTTCTGCCCACAAATTTTCTATAGGCTTGAGGTCAGGGCCTTGTGATGGCCACTCCAATACCTTGACTTTGTTGTCCTTAAGCCATTTTGCCACAACTTTGGAGTGCACCAGGCCCTCCTGCAGCAAAGCACCCCCACAACATGATGCTGCCACCCCGTGCTTCACGGTTGGGATGGTGCTCTTCGGCTTGCAAGCCTCCCCCTTTTTCCTCCAAACATAACGATAGTCTTTATGGCCAAACGGTTCTATTTTTGTTTCATCAGACAAGAGGACATTTCTCCAAAAAGTATGATCTTTGTCCCCATGTGCAGTTGCAACCGTAGTCTTGCTTTTTTATGGTGGTTTTGAAGCAGTGGCTTCTTCCTTGCTGAGCAGCCTTTCAGGTTATGTCGATATAGGACTCATTTTACTGTGGATATAGATACTTTTGTACCGGTTTCCTCCAGCATCTTCACAAGGTCCTTTGCTGTTGTTCTGTGATTGATTTGCACTTTTCGCACCAAAGTACGTTCATCTCTAGGAGACAGAACGCGTCTCCTTCCTGAGCGATATGACGGCTGCGTGGTCCCATGCTGTTTATACTTGCGTACTATTGTTTGTACAGATGAACGTGGTACCTTCAGGCGTTTGGAAATTTCTTCCAAGGATGAACCAGACTTGTGGAGGTCTACAATTTTTTCTGAGGTCTTAGCTGATTTCTTTTGATTTTCCCATGATGTCAAACAAAGAGGCACTGACTGTGAAGGTAGGCCTTGAAATACATCCACAGGTACACCTCCAATTGACTCAAATGATGTCAATTAGCCTATCAGAAGTTTATAAAGCCTTGACATCATTTTCTGGAATTTTACAAGCTGTTTAAAGGCACAGTCAACTTAGTGTATGTAAACTTCTGACCCACTGGAATTGTGATACAGTGAAATGTAAGTGAAATAATCTGTCTGTAAACAATTGTTGGAAAAATAACTTGTGTCATGCACAAAGTAGATGTCCTAACCGACTTGCCAAAACTATAGTTTGTTAACAAGACATTTGTGGAGTGGTTGAAAAACAAGTTTTAATGACTCCAACCTAAGTGTATGTAAACTTCCGACTTCAACTGTATCTAATGTGGGAAATCAAATGGGTGACATATTGAGGTTCATTGATTATCATTGTTCCTGTCAACACCTACTCATTACATTATGCAATACGATTTTACCATTAACTTGGAGGCAGGTCCTTCCACTGATAGGTCCATCTGGAAAGGTGTTAAACAGACACTTGTAGCAGGACTCGTCTCCTCTTGACACTCCTCTGATGACGATAGAACAGTTCTGCAGTCCCTCGTCTTCAAACTCCACTTTCCCCTTAAAACGTAGGTTGACATCAGGACCGCATTTGCTGTAAGTGGCCACATTTTCATTCGTCTCTGTTGTCACTTTTTGCCAGGTGACTTGCCGCACGTCTTTGGGTGTCATGAGCTCACAGGTTAAGACTGCATCTTCTCCCAGGGTTGCTGTGACAACCTGCTGTGTTTTCACCAGCTGAGAGAACCCTGCATAAAGACAGTTACACACTACTTAGTACTTAATACATTACACATTCACACACACACAATCAGTTTGTAGAGCATGGTGTGTTGTGGGTTTGATTCCAATATTATAAAAAAAATGTTAGTCACTTGGAGAAAAGCATCAGCTAAAACCCATATTTTTAAATATATATATTTATAGATTCTGTCGCACAGGGCTTTGCCTTTTTCTGTTTTTGACTATTTATGTTAATACAACGTGCAGGAGGGCCACATTGCCAATTGTATGACTTTGAGGCAATTTGTTTTGCATAGTGTATTGTGTTATTTTGTGTAGCATTGTGTTGCGTAGCGTTGTGTAATGATGTTGTGTGTTGTTATGTAGAGTGTTGTGTTAGTGTTGTGTTATGTAGCGTTGTGTTATGTAGCATTGTTATGTAGTGGTGTTGTGTAGTGTTGTTCTATGTTGTGTTGTGTTATGTAGCGTTGTTAGTGTTGTTGTGTTATGTAGCGTTGTTAGTGTTGTTGTGTTATGTAGCGTTGTTATGTAGTGTTGTTCTATGTAGTGTTGTTGTGTTATGTAGCGTTGTGTTATGTAGCGTTATCCAGTTGATCAACTAGCCCAAGTCAGCTAGATAGGTAAGTTAGGCTAACCAGCTATCTACATCTTGTAGTTGTCAGGGGCCTCGACCCCCAAGGGCCCGACATTTTGTTGAATCACTCAGGTACAGTATCATATGAACACACAAGGCATGTCAAAATATGTAGAATTGCAAGAAATTAGCTTAAAAACTTCTAAATGTTCTCTCCACCAACAAGAGGGGTGTGAACAGTTTGGGGTGGCATGGGTTGTGAGGTTGGGGTTTGTTACTATGCCGATATACACTGCTCAAAAAAATAAAGGGAACATTTAAACAACACATTCTAGATCTGAATGAAAGAAATAATCTTATTAAATACTTTTTTCTTTACATAGTTGAATGTGCTGACAACAAAATCACACAAAAATAATCAATGGAAATCCAATTTATCAACCCATGGAGGTCTGGATTTGGAGTCACTCAAAATTAAAGTGGAAAACCACACTACAGGCTGATCCAACTTTGATGTAATGTCCTTAAAACAAGTCAAAATGAGGCTCAGTAGTGTGTGTGGCCCCCACGTGCCTGTATGACCTCCCTACAACGCCTGGGCATGCTCCTGATGAGGTGGCGGATGGTCTCCTGAGGGATCTCCTCCCAGACCTGGACTAAAGCATCCTCCAACTCCTGGACAGTCTGTGGTGCAACGTGGTGTTGGTGGATGGAGCGAGACATGATGTCCCAGATGTGCTCAATTGGATTCAGGTCTGGGGAACGGGCGGGCCAGTCCATAGCATCAATGCCTTCCTCTTGCAGGAACTGCTGACACACTCCAGCCACATGAGGTCTAGTATTGTCTTGCATTAGGAGGAACCCAGGGCCAACCGCACCAGCATATGGTCTCACAAGGGGTCTGAGGATCTCATCTCGGTACCTAATGGCAGTCAGGCTACCTCTGGCGAGCACATGGAGGGCTGTGCGGCCCCCCAAATAAATGCCACCCCACACCATGACTGACCCACCGCCAAACCGGTCATGGTGGAGGATGTTGCAGGCAGCAGAATGTTCTCCACGGCGTCTCCAGACTCTGTCACGTCTGTCACGGGCTCAGTGTGAACCTGCTTTCATCTGTGAAGAGCGCAGGGCGCCAGTGGCGAATTTGCCAATCTTGGTGTTCTCTGGCAAATGCCAAACGTCCTGCACGGTGTTGGGCTGTAAGCACAACCCCCACCTGTGGACGTCGGGCCCTCATACCACCCTCATGGAGTCTGTTTCTGATTGTTTGAGCAGACACATGCACATTTGTGGCCTGCTGGAGGTCATTTTGCAGGGCTCTGGCAGTGCTCCTCCTGCTCCTCCTTGCACAAAGGCGGAGGTAGCGGTCCTGCTGCTGGGTTGTTGCCCTCCTACGGCCTCCTCCACGTCTCCTGATGTACTGGCCTGTCTCCTGGTAGCGCCTCCATGCTCTGGACACTACGCTGACAGACACAGCGAACCTTCTTGCCACAGCTCGCATTGATGTGCCATCCTGGATGAGCTGCACTACCTGAGCCACTTGTGTGGGTTGTAGACTCCGTTTCATGCTACCACTAGAGTGAAAGCACCGCCAGCATTCAAAGGTGACCAAAACATCAGCCAGGAAGCATAGGAACTGAGAAGTGGTCTGTGGTCTCTACCTGCAGAACCACTCCTTTATTGGGGGTGTCTTGCTTATTGCCTATAATTTCCACCTGTCGTCTATTCCATTTGCACAACAGCATGTGAAATTTATTGTCAATCAGTGTTGCTTCCTAAGTGGACAGTTTGATTTCACCGAAGTGTGATTGACTTGGAGTTACGTTGTGTTGTTTAAGTGTTCCCTTTATTTTTTTGAGCAGTATATTACAATATCCATCCGGACCTTTGTCACCTCGGAAAAGTTGTGTGACTGGACCTTCTCAAATAGTAGTTGAGTACCCCTTTTATAGTGGCTAATAAGTATGCTGTCACGTCCTGACCAGTATAAGGGGTTATTTGTTATTGTAGTTTGGTCAGGACGTGGCAGGGGTGTGTTTGTTTTGTGTTGTCGGGGTTTTTGGGTAGTGTTCTATGTTTTGTATTTCTATGTTCTATTTTCTAGTTATTCTATTTCTATGTTTAGTTTATTGTTTTGACCTTCAATTGGAGGCAGCTGTTCCTCGTTGCCTCTAATTGAAGGTCCTATTTAGTAGGGGTGTTTTTCATGGGGTTTTTGTGGGTAGTTGTTTCTCGTTTAGCTGTGTGCCTGACAGGACTGTTTTCGTCGTTCTTTTTGTTCAGTGTTCATTTATTTAATAAAGAAGAAAATGAGCATTCACGTACCCGCTGCATTTTGGTCCAATTCCTATGACGGCCGTGACAGAACTACCCACCAACAACGGACCAAGCAGCGGAGGAAGGAGCAGGAGAGGAGCTCTGTGGAGTCATGGACATGGGAAGAGATTCTGGATGGAGCAGGACCTTGGCGCCAGGCTGGGGAGGAGCTGGAGGCAGCCATGGTGGAGCGGCGCTATTATGAGGCATTATACGCACCGAGAGGCAAGTGCGAGAAGCAGCCCCAAAAAATTATTTTGGGGGGGCACACGGGTAGTTTGGCTGGGACTAGGGTAAGCCCTAAGCTAACTTCCCGTGTTTATTATGGGGAGCGTTTGGCAGTGAGAGCGCTGGTCTATTCGGAAGTGCGCACGATCTCGCCCATGCGCACGCACAGTCCGGTGCGAGCAATCCCAGCCCCCATAAATGCCGTGCTAGAGTGGGCATCCAGCCTGGGAGAAATGCGCCGGCACAATACATCTGGCCACCAGTGCGTCTCCTGGGCCCAGGTTACCCTGCGCCTGCTCTACGCATGGCAGCCATCAGGCCTCTGCACTGTCCAGTTCGCCCTGTGCCAGCACTCCGCCCGTGCAGGGCTACTGTGATTACCCAGCCAGGACGGGTGGTGCAGGCTGTGCGCTCCAGACCTCCAGTGCTGGTTCATGGCCCGTTGTATCCAGTTCCTGCTCCTCGTACTAGCCTCAAGGTGCGTGTCCCTAGTCTGGCGTCTCCAAAGCCAGCACCACGCACCACACCTCCAGTGCGCCAGCCCAGTCCAGTACGTCCTGCTCCTGCTCCTCACACTAGCCCTGTGGTGTGTGTAAATAGTCTGGCGTCTCCAAAGCCAGCCCCACGCATCAGGCTTTCAGTGCGCAGTCCCCGTCCAGAGCTTCCGACGACAGTACCCCGTCCAGAGCTTCCGGCGACAGTACCCCGTCCATTATAATGCTGTATGATCCTTGAGGAAAAAGTGACCAGCAATTATGAAGCACTATGTTGCTGGATATTATAAGTTAATATGGTTTTAATTATAATGCATTAGGAGTATTGGTATACTGAATTAAGATACTTAGTCTATAACTATGCTTATACTGCATTATTAACCTATTTTTTTTACATTTACATTTTAGTAATTTAGCAGACGCTCTTATCCAGAGCGACTTACAGTAGTGAATGCATACATTTCATGCATTTTTTTTTTTTACAATTTTTTTTTTAAATCGAACCCACAACCCTGGCGTTGCACACACCATGCTGGCGTTGCAAACACCATGCTCTACCAACTGAGCCACAGGGAAGACCTATCATAGTGCATTATGAGTACATATATAATGCATCATGCATATGGGATTCATAGAAAGTGTTACATTAGGAAAGCATTCAGACCCATTTTGTTACGCTACAGCCTTGTTCTAAAATGGAATAATAAAAAATAAAAAATCTCAGTCTACACACAATACCCCATAATGACAAAGCGAAAACAGGTTTTTATAAATGTTTGCAAATGTATTAAAAAGAAAAAACAGAAATACCTTATTTACATAAGTATTCAGACCCTTAGCTATGAGACTCGAAATTGAGCTCAGGTGCATCCTGTTTCCATTGATCATCCTTGAGATGTTTCTACAACTTGATTGGAGTCCACCTCTGGTAAATTCAATTGATAGGACATGATTTGGAAAGGCTCACACCTGTCAGTTGACAGAACATATCAGAGCAAAAACCAAGCCATGAGGTCGAAGGAATTGTCCGTAGCGCTCCGAGACAGGCTGAGTCGAGGCACAGATCCTGGGAAAGGTACCAAAAAATGTCTGCAGCATTGAAGGCCCCCAAGAACACAGTGGCCTCCATCATTCTTAAATGGAAGAAGTTTGGAACCACCAAGACTCTTCCTAGAGCTGGCCGCCCGGCCAAACTGAGCAATCGGGGGAGAAGGGCCTTGGTCAGGGAGGTGACCAAGAACCCGATGGTCACTCCGACAGAGCTCTAGAGTTTCTCTGTGGAGATGGGAGAACCTTCCAGAAGGACAACCATCTCTGCAGCACTCCACCAATCAGGCCTTTATGGTAGAGTGGCCAGACGGAAGCCACTCCTCAGTAAAAGGGACATGACAGTCCTCTTGGAGTTTGCTAAAAGGCACCTAAAGGACTCTCAGATCATGATAAACAAGATTATCTGGTCTGATGAAACCAAGATTGAACTTTTTGGCCTGAATGCCAAGCGTGACTTCTGGAGGAAACTCGGCACCATCCCTAAGGTGAAGCATGGTGGTACCAGCATCATGCTGTGGGGATATTTTTCAGCGGCAGGGACTGGGAGACTAGTCAGCATCGAAGAAAAGATGAATGGAGCAAAGTACAGAGAGATCCTTGATGAAAACCTGCTATAGAGCACTCAGGACCTCAGACTGGGGAGAAGGTTTACCTTCCAAAAGGACAACGACCCTAAGCACACAGCCAAGACAATGCAGGACAAGCTTCGGGACAAGTCTCTGAATGTCCTTGAGTGGCCCAGCCAGAGCCCGGACTTGAACCCGATCAAACATCTCTGGAGAGACCTGAAAATAGCTGTGCAGCGACGCTCCCCATCCAACCTGACAGAGCTTGAGAGGATCTGCAGAGAAGAATGGGAGAAACTCCACAAATACAGGTGTGCCAAGCTTATAGCGTCATACCAAAGAAGACTCAAGGCTGTAATCACTGCCAAAGGTGCTTCAACAAAGTACTGTAGTATATAAATGTAATATTTCATTTTTATTTATTTTTATAAATTTGCAAACGATTCTGAAAACCTGTTTTATGCTTTGTTATTATGTGGTATTGTGTGTAGAGTGATGAGGGAAAAAACTATTGAATCAATTTTAGAATAAGGCTGTAACTTAACAACATGTGGAAAAAGTGGTCTCAATACTTTCTGGATTCCCTGTATACAATATATAGTGGTGTAGTACCTAGAGTGGTCAGAAGGGGAATACAGAACTAGTCTATAATCTAGTCTAGGTACAGTAGGAGGAAGTTATGAATTAAGGGGCTTTAAACTGACTGCAGTATTGGTTCCATGTATTGAATTATTAAAGTAACAACTACAGAATGTGTGGACATCAGTGAATAGAAGGAACTATGTCTATAGATCAATCCTCTTACTTTGTTCACTGATTAAATCATAGTTTATACAGAGACTTTCACTACACTACACAGTATATACAGTGAATTTCACTACACTATACAGTTTATACAGTGACTCACTACATTCATAATGTAATTTATCTGTATATATTTTAATGGATCTGTGTAGTGGAAAATAAATTAAATGATCGATGCAGTGTATTGAAATAAATAGGTTTGAAAGCACCTCATTTCATAAAGAAAAGCAACAGTGTCAGCAATACTTTGTCAATTAAAATAAAAAGCTGACAAATGCAGTATGATCATGTATAAAACAGATATAACTAACCTTTAGGGAGGACTATTAGCTGAATAAACAGGTACCGTAAATTCTGGACTATAAGCCGTTACTTTTTTCCCAGGCTTTGAACCTCGCGGCTTAAACAATGACGTGGCTAATATATGGATTTTTCCCGCTTTCAATTTTTTTTCTCAAAAAAAACACATTCTGTGACGTGCTCAGTTTTTTGGCGGCATGAAGCTTTCATTAGACCAATGAAATTGCCGAATGGGTTACGGTCAAACAACTTTTTTGTTTACTGTTTAGATTAAATCGAGCTCTCTCAAACTTCCCATCATTCTGATTACGGTAGTCATTTTGTCACCCTCATCATGGCAAAGACACGGAGAAATGCATATGATGCAACTTTCAAGTTGAAGGCGATTGATCTGGCTGTTGGAAAAGGAAATAGAGCTGCTGCACGGGAGCTTGGTCTTAATGAGTCGATGATAAGACGTTGGAAACAGCAGCGTGAGGAATTGACTCAGTGCAAAAAGACAACTAAAGCTTACAGCAAATTTTTAATTTTTTGTTACAAGCCGTGTTTCGTTAAAGCCTGTGTAAAGTTCATTTGTTTCAATGTACCGGTAGGCACCTGCGGCTTATAGACATGTGCGGCTTATTTATGTTCAAAATAATAATATTTTTTAAATTCAGTGGGTGCGGCTTATATTCAGGTGCGCTTAATAGTCCGGAAATTACGGTAGTTGTGGAGCATAGGAGGCATGGTGAAAATGTGAGTTCTCATATGAAGAATTTTGAATTTCCCACCTGACTTGAATGGACCTATCACATACGGACCCTTTGGGCTGAAGCCCCTCCTCTTACACTAAAAGTGAAAGTAAACTCTGCTGGTGTATTACCAGTGTTAGTTGAACTCTTCTTAAAACAGATAGGAGTTTACATATTACACACACACAGCCAATGGAGCCTGGTGCAGCGCTATAACAACCTAGCCCTGATTGTGATGTTACTGTAAGCAGAGCTAGAACAACCTAGCCCTGATTGTGATGTTACTGTAAACAGAGCTATAACAACCTAGCCCTGATTGTGATGTTACTGTAAACAGAGCTATAACAACCTAGCCCTGATTGTGATGTTACTGTAAACAGAGCTAGAACAACCTAGCCCTGATTGTGATGTTACTGTAAACAGAGCTAGAACAACCTAGCCCTGATTGTGATGTTACTGTAAGCAGAGCTATAACAACCTAGCCCTGATTGTGATGTTACTGTAAACAGAGCTAGAACAACCTAGCCCTGATTGTGATGTTACTGTAAGCAGAGCTAGAACAACCTAGCCCTGATTGTGATGTTACTGTAAACAGAGCTATAACAACCTAGCCCTGATTGTGATGTTACTGTAAACAGAGCTATAACAACCTAGCCCTGATTGTGATGTTACTGTAAACAGAGCTAGAACAACCTAGCCCTGATTGTGATGTTACTGTAAGCAGAGCTAGAACAACCTAGCCCTGATTGTGATGTTACTGTAAGCAGAGCTAGAACAACCTAGCCCTGATTGTGATGTTACTGTAAACAGAGCTATAACAACCTAGCCCTGATTGTGATGTTACTGTAAACAGAGCTAGAACAACCTAGCCCTGATTGTGATGTTACTGTAAACAGAGCTAGAACAACCTAGCCCTGATTGTGATGTTACTGTAAACAGAGCTAGAACAACCTAGCCCTGATTGTGATGTTACTGTAAACAGAGCTAGAACAACCTAGCCCTGATTGTGATGTTACTGTAAACAGAGCTATAACAACCTAGCCCTGATTGTGATGTTACTGTAAACAGAGCTATAACAACCTAGCCCTGATTGTGATGTTACTGTAAACAGAGCTAGAACAAAGTAGTCCTGATTTTAAATGGGGATTTTACTGTAAAACAAGGTGACAATGGGTGATTTTTTAAATACAGCGTATAGTTTTATATCAAACGGGGAGAACACAATATATTTAAAGAATGCTTTTGAATCTTAAACAATCTAAAACATTGTACAGATCAAGCGAGAATAATAGCCTGATTTATAAACAGTGTCAAATCAAGTGGGGTAAAACACAACAAGCAACATCCATGATTTTACTACAGAATGTGTGGACATCAGTGAATATAAGGAACTATGTCTATAGATCAATCCTCTTACTTTGTTCACTGATTAAATCATAGTTTATACAGAGACTTTCACTACACAGTTCATACAATGACTCTCACTACACAGTATATACAGTGACTTTCACTACACTATACAGTTTATACAATGACTCACTACACTACACAGTATATACAGTGACTTTCACTACACTATACAGTTTATACAATGACTCTCACTACACTACACAGTATATACAGTGAATTTCACTACACTATACAGTTTATATAGTGATTTTCACTACACCACACAGTATATACAGTGACATTCATTACATTCAATTTCTTTTATCAGTATATATTTTAATGTATCTGTATAGTGGAAGGTATATTAAATAAAAACATATATTAAATGATGAATGCAATGTATTGAAATAGGTTTGAACAGTTAAACAGGTTTGAAAGCACTACATTTCATAGAGAAAAGCAACAGTGTCAGCAATACTGTGTCAATTAAAATAGAAAGCTGACAAATGCAGTATATCATGTATAAAACAGATATAACTCACCTTTAGGGAGGACTATTAGCTGAATAAACAGGAAGTTGTGGAGTGCAGGAGCCATGGTGAAAATGTGAGTTCTCTAATCAACAATTGAGCAAGAGCTACAGTATCATACTGTCAATCCTTTCAGTGTCTGGGCTGGGTGAGGTTTCCCGTGTATAGTCAATTAAGCCTCGGGGTGAAATTAAGCCCCAGGCTCCACCCCTGGTGGTGGACTTCCGTAAATTAAATAAAAGTAATTTTCCCACAAAAGTCTCAGTGTAAAATGCTTCCTGCAGTTTAAAAACTATTTAAACAAAAAAATGTAAACTGAGACATGTTAGTTTGAAAAGCTGACTCTTCCGAAGTAAAATGTATCACTTGTGTGTTCAACCTACAAGTTACATGTGTTGAATGGATCTATCATGTGCTGAATAGACTTTTGTGGCGGATCCCTTCTCCATATTAAAAGTGAAAGTAAAATGTTTTTTTCCATAGTGTGTTAGCCAATGCCAGAACCATTGTTTTACCAGTTTTAGTTGCGAAGGTTAAAGAAACTCTTCTCAGGTCATAAAACAGAAAGGAGCTGAAATATTACACACATAGCCAAGTGAGCCTGGCGCAGAGCTATAACAACCTACCCCTGATTTTAAATGGTGATATTACTGTAAACAGAGCTATAACAACCTACCCCAGATATGGTGATATTACTGTAAACAAGGAGGAGCTATAACAACCTACCACTGATTTTAAATGGTGATGTTACTGTAAACAGAGCTATAAGAACCTACCCCTGATATGGTGATGTTACTGTAAACAGAGCTATAACAACCTATGACGTAATAGCAAAAAAAATGAAATGGGAAATCTATTTAGCTATAGTTTGTTGACGTAACATTATTTTTGTTCACAGGCTCTGTGCCAAACTAAACTCCAATTTAGAGGCCATCACATCAAAGGCATCAACAGGTTACTACAACTACAGATAGTTCCACACAAATTTGCTGCTTATGCTGCACCCCCAGAAGCTATACTGAACAGAAATAAACTCAACATGCAACAATTTAATTATTTGACTGTGTTTCAGTTAATATAAGGAAATCAGTCAATTGAAGTAAATGTATTAGGCCCTAATCTATGGATTGACTGGGCAGGGGTGCAGCCATGGGTGGGCCTGGGAGGGCATAAACCCACCCAATGGCAGCCAGGCCCATGCCATTCAGAATGAGTTTTTCCCCACATAAGGGCATTATTACAGACAGAAATACTCCTCGGTTTCATCAGCTATCCGGGTGGCTGGTCTCAAACGATCCCTTAAAATGACGTTGGAGGCGGCTTATGGTAGAGAAATTAACATTAAATTCTCTGGCAACAGTTCTGATGGACATTCCTGCAGTCAGCATGTCAATTGCACACTCTCTCAACTTGAGACATCTGTGGCATTGTTGTGTGACACAGCTGCACATTTGAGTGGCCTTTTATTGTCCCCAGCACAAGGTGTACCTATGTAATGATCATGCTGTTTAATCAGCTTCTTGATATGCCACACCTGTCAGATGGATGGATTATCTTGGCAAAGTAGAAATGCTCACTAACAGGGATGTAAACAAATTTGTGCACAAAATTGGAGAGAAATAAGCTTGTTGTGTATATGGAAAACTTCTGGGATTTTTTATTTCAGCTCATCAAACATGGGACCAACACTTTACATGTTGCGTTTTCATATTTTTGTTCAGTATAAATATGCCTACACTTGATGAACAGTACATTTCAGTCAATCTGCATTAAAAAAAAAACATTTTACAATGTGAGAAATGATGACTCTGTGTTATGGGAATAAGGTGAACATTTTATGAGTCAGACATTTTAAATGTGTGTGATAGGGGTTTAGAGTTTTCACAACATGCTTCTCACATTAAGTGCTGTTCTGGTAATTGTGTCAGCAGGAAGTTACCAGATTCTTCTCCTGGTGGTTGCTGGTCTCCATTGTTAGTCTGGTGTTAGGGGTTGTGGGATTTCCTCTTCCTAGGAGATGTGTAGTGACTGACTGTGTCTGAATGTCATATCAAAAGGGGGAAGTCCACTGCCCCAGTGGGTAGAAGACACGAGTTGCATTACACAAGTGAAACTGAAAGTGTTTAAGATAGTTATGAATTTATTCATTGAAAGTGATGTTAACCTTACTATAACCAGTGGTGTAAAAAAAATACTTTGAAGTACTACTTAAGTTGTTTTTTGTTTTTTACTTTACTATTTATATTTTTGACTCCACTACATTCCTAAAGAAAATGTTATTTTTACTCCATACATTTTCCCTGACACTCAAAAGTACCTGTTACAGGACAGGAAAAGTGTCCGATTCACACAGTCCCACCATCCCTGGTCATCCCGACTGCCTCTGATCTGGCGGACTCACTAAACACACACGCTTCGTTTGTAAATGATGTCTAAGTGTTGGAGTTTGCCCCTGGCTATCCTTAAATAAACAAGAAAATGGTGCCGTCTGGTTTACATATATTTTAGGAATTTACATTTACTTTTGATACTTAAACCAAAATACTCTAACACTTTTACTGAAGTAGTTTTTTGCTGTTTCACTTTTACTTGAGTCATTTTATACACTGCTCAAAAAAATAAAGGGAACACTTAAACAACACAATGTAACTCCAAGTGAATCACACTTCTGTGAAATCAAACTGTCCACTTAGGAAGCAACACTGATTGACAATAAATGTCACATGCTGTTGTGCAAATGGAATAGACAACAGGTGGAAATTATAGGCAATTAGCAAGACACCCCCAATAAAGGAGTGGTTCTGCAGGTGGGGACCACAGACCACTTCTCAGTTCCTAAGCTTCCTGGCTGATGTTTTGGTCACTTTTGAATGCTGGCGGTGCTTTCACTCTAGTGGTAGCATGAGACGGAGTCTACAACCCACACAAGTGGCTCAGGTAGTGCAGCTCATCCAGGATGGCACATCAATGCGAGCTGTGGCAAGAAGGTTTGCTGTGTCTGTCAGCGTAGTGTCCAGAGCATGGAGGCCCTACCAGGAGACAGGCCAGTACATCAGGAGACGTGGAGGAGGCCGTAGGAGGGCAACAACCCAGCAGCAGGACCGCTACCTCCGCCTTTGTGCAAGGAGGAGCAGGAGGAGCACTGCCAGAGCCCTGCAAAATGACCTCCAGCAGGCCACAAATGTGCATGTGTCTGCTCAAACGGTCAGAAACAGACTCCATGAGGGTGGTATGAGGGCCCGACGTCCACAGGTGGGGGTTGTGCTTACAGCCCAACACTGTGCAGGACGTTTGGCATTTGCCAGAGAACACCAAGGTTGGCAAATTCGCCACTGGCGCCCTGTGCTCTTCACAGATAAAGCAGGGATTCACACAGCCCATTTGACTGACGTGACAGAGTCTGGAGACGCCATGGAGAACGTTCTGCTGCCTGCAACATCCTCCAGCATGACCGGTTTGGCGGTGGGTCAGTCATGGTGTGGGGTGGCATTTCTTTGGGGGGCCGCACAGCCCTCCATGTGCTCGCCAGAGGTAGCCTGACTGCCATTAGGTACCGAGATGAGATCCTCAGACCCCTTGTGAGACCATATGCTGGTGCGGTTGGCCCTGGGTTCCTCGTAATGCAAGACAATGCTAGACCTCATGTGGCTGGAGTGTGTCAGCAGTTCCTGCAAGAGGAAGGCATTGATGCCACGGACTGGCCCGCCCGTTCCCCAGACCTGAATCCAATTGAGCACATCTGGGACATCATGTCTTGCTCCATCTACCAACGCCACGTTGCACCACAGACTGTCCAGGAGTTGGCGGATGCTTTAGTCCAGGTCTGGGAGGAGATCCCTCAGGAGACCATCTGCCACCTCATCAGGAGCATGCCCAGGCGTTCTAGGGAGGTCATACAGGCACGTGGAGGCCACACACACTACTGAGCCTCATTTCGACTTGTTTTAAGGACATTACATCAAAGTTGGATCAGCCTGTAGTGTGGTTTTCCACTTTAATTTTGAGTGACTCCAAATCCAGACCTCCATGGGTTGATAAATTGGATTTCCATTGATTATTTTTGTGTGATTTTGTTGTCAGCACATTCAACTATGTAAAGAAAAAAGTATTTAATAAGATTATTTCATTCATTCAGATCTAGGATGTGTTATTTTAGAGTTCCCTTTATTTTTTTGAGCAGTATATTAAGGTAACTTTACTTTTACTTAAGTATGACAATTGGGTACTTTTTCCACCACTGAGTATAACACAGTTAGATTTGTATATCATTTGTTTTTATCTTAATTGTAATGGTACATTTTATTACAAACAGCATGCCTATTCAATTATAAACATGTATTAATCCCATCGTTCTGTTATTTTACCATTTACATTCTAGCTGGGAGTAGCCTATGGGTGGCAGGTAGCCTAGCAGTTAAGGGCATTGGGCCAATAACCGAAAAGTCGCTGGTTCGAATCCCAGATCCAACTCCAGGGTCACTGTCAATAATGGCTGATCTCTGGCTGTGACCCCACTATCTGAGGGTGTCTCAGGGGGAGTGGCCCAACAGAAGGTCTGAGGGTTACTGTAGAAAATAATGAAGGAGGAACCATGCTGACTGGAGAGTTATTACAGTACTCTGGCCACTTTCAGCAGCCTCTGTGGTAACTGAGTGTTGTACTGAATCCAATTCCAGGAAAGGAGGAGCAGTCAAAAGTAGACACTCCTTATCTGATATCACTGTAAACTTTGATATCCTATGATTGTTTAAAGGGTGTTGGAATGTGTACGAGGAGTCATCTGGTGAAAGGGTTGCCGGTTAAAATCCCAGGTCAGATGAGACAAACTTCTCCAGGGGCACTGTGTGTGTGTGTGTGTGTGTGTGTGTGTGTGTGTGTGTAAAATTGTGTGCATGTGTGTGTAGTTTCCATAGAAACCCCTAACGGGAAATTGCGTAAAAAGGTGTGTTTTAACCCGAACATCAGATCCAAAACATGTTCATTATATCTTGGGAAGTACCTGCCTCATATTCTGGTTGGCTGGTGTGGTCTTATGTTACTGTGGTGACATTGATACATGTGAACCTGTCTCACTCAACCAGAGGACGATTCCAGCTGCAGCTCACTTATCTAATGTACATAACAACAGATAGTGAAATTATACATATTTCTTAACAGTTGATGTAGTCTACAGTACAGAATATGAACTATATAAGGCCTGTTACAAAGAACAAATGGTGAAAAATCTAAAGTACGGAGAGAATTCCACACAATCAGGTGATGCAAGGATCTTACACAAATATAAAGCATCACATATTTAGGTAATCAGACGGGACACTTTCCTGCAATTTTTACTTCAAATGTTGCATCACTATCGGTTCATAACGCTGTGACTAAGTCCTTTTTCAAATGCAGCACAGCGACACCTGGTGGAACTGTAGTTTCTGTTTCTTTACATGCATGTTGCTGTGGAGGCGACAGACACTCACGTCCCTGTTCTCCTGTTGAGCAAGACTAAAACTAGAGAGGGAACCATTGTAATACTATACAGTACCAGTCAAAAGTTTGGACACGCCTACTCATTCAAGGGTTTTTCCAAGAGTGTGCAAAGCTGTCATAAATGGTGGCTACTTTGAAGAATCTCAAAATATATTTTGATTTGTTTAACACTTTTTGGCTACTACATGATTTCATATGTTATTTCATAGTTTTGTCTTTTCTACAATGTAGAAAATAGTAAAAAGAAAAGAAAAACCCTTGAATGAGTAGGTGTGTCCAAACTTTTGACTGGTACCATATATGCAGTGCATTCGGAAAGTATTCTTTTTCCACATTTTGTTGTTAGCCTTATTCTAAAACATCAATCTAGGCACAATACCCCATAATGACAAAGCAAATACAGTTTTCGAATTTTTTGAAAATGTATTAAAAAAAACTAGAGTATTACATTTACATCAGTATTCAGACCATTTACTCAGTACGCCATCCCATCTGGTTTGCGCTTAGTGGGACTATCATTTGTTTTTCCACAGGACAATGACCCAACACACCTCCAGGCTGTGTAAGGCCTATTTGACCAAGAAGGAGAGTGATGGAGTGCTGCATCAGATGACCTGGCCTCCACAATCACCGATGGTTGGTTCAGAATCGCTGTTCTATTCATTGGCCAGTACAGAGAATTAAGTAAAATCAAAAGTCCAAATCCCTATCACCATCCATGGCTAATTTGGGAAAGGAATGATTTTTACACAACAAGATGCAGAAATTCTTTTTTTTTTGTGCACCAGGACCATATACAGCTGAATGATGGGCGTTTTCAGGTGGAGTTTTAATGCTCTTTTACGAGCATACAGTTTCAGTACGGGTCTGATTTATAATGGGAAACATAATGATGCATGGCGTGCTCCAAGTTTATAAATCTCTATTTTTGTAGGTGCCCAGTCTTTTCAGAAATGGCGCACACAGATATTTAGTGTGAAATTTACGCAATGGTTATAAATGAGGCCCCTCGGGTTTGTGAGAGGATTTTCTCTCAAATGTGACTTTCATTTTCACACTAGCAATTTAAAGGTCACTGAATTTAGGGAAGTAATCAGAGGTAATATTCATCATACCCTGAAGACAGTTTGTCTGTCGAAACGTTGGATATTTTTCATCTGAGCTCCTAGAGTGTGTGGCTCTCCTTTATTTTTTTAAATATACACCGTCAGACCAAACACTTAGCTTTGACAGAAATATTGAAATAGAATTATGTTCCTCCATGATGTACACACTCACAGGTGTAGTTCTAGTGGTTAGAGTGTTGGGCCAGTAACCGGAAGGTTGTTGGATTGAATCCCAGAGCTGACAAGGTAAACATCTGTCGTTCTGCCCGTGAGCAAAGCCCCCTGCACCTCTCTGATTCAGAGGGGTTGGGTTAAATGCGGAAGACACATTTCAGTTGAATACATTCAGTTGGACAACTCACTTTCCCTATATCAGATGTTGGTGATGTGTAGAAACACTGCCATTTTCTAAACTCAGCAAAAAAGAAACAGGACTCTGTCTTTTAAAGATAATTCGTAAAAATCCAAATAACTTCACTGATCTTCATTGTAAAGGGTTTAAACACTGTTTCCCATTCTTGCTCAATGAACCATAAACAACTAATGAACATGCACCTGTGGAATGGTGGTTAAGACATTAATAGCTTACAGACGGTAGGCAATTAAGGTCACAGTTATGAAAACTTAGAGGACACTAAAGAGGCCTTTCTTCTGACTCTGAAAAACACCAAAAGAAAGATGCCCAGGGTCCCTGCTCATCTGCGTGAACGTGCCTTAGGCATGCTGCAAGGTGGCATGAGGACTGCAGATGTCGCCAGGGCAATAAATTCCATGTCTGTACTGTGAGACGCCTAAGACAGCGCTACAGGAAGACAGGACGGACAGCTGATCGTCCTCGCAGTGGCAGACCACGTGTAACAACACCTGCACAGGATCGGTACATCCGAACATCACACCTGCGGGACAGGTACAGGATGGCAACAACAACTGTCCAAGTTACACCAGGAACGCACAATCCCTCCATCAGTGCTCAGACTGTCCGCAATAGGCTGAGAGAGGCTGGACTGAGGGCTTGTAGGCCTGTTGTAAGGCAGGTCCTCACCAGACATCACCGGCAACAACGTCGCCTATGGGCTCAAACCCACCGTCGCTGGACCAGACAGGACTGTCAAAAAGTGCTCTTCACTGACGAGTTGCGGTTTTGTTTCACCAGGGGTGATGGTCAGATTCACATTTAGGAATGACAGGAATGTCAGTGTTCTGCCATGGCCAGTGAAGAGACCGGATCTCAATCCCATTGAGCACGTCTTGGACCTGTTGGATCGGAGGGTGAGGGCTAGAGCCATTTCCCCCGGAAATGTCAGGGAACTTGCAGGTGCCTTGGTGGAAGAGTGGGGTAACATCTCACAGCAAGAACTGGCAAATCTGGTGCAGTCCATGAGGAGGAGATGCACTGCAGTACTTAATGCAGCTGGTGGCCACACCAGATACTGACTGTTACTTTTGATTTTGACCCCTTTGTTCAGGGACACATTATTCCATTTCTGTTAGTCACAGGTCTGTGGAACTTGTTCAGTTTGCCTCAGTTGTTGAATCTTATGTTCATACAAATATTTACACATGTTAAGTTTGCTGAAACTAAATGTAGTTGACAGTGAGAGGACGTTTATTTTTTTGCTGAGTTTATATGTAGTGTGAATCTGGGGTCATAAGTGAAGTCGGTACCATTATGGTCGGTCCGAAATTACACTTGACAGTCATTTCCCCCCACTTATCACTCTATCTTATCCATTACAAAAATATTTCATGAGGTGTTTGGCTTGGGCAGAAGGATATCTTTATTTCAGTCACTGCAAACATGAAGGGAAACAGATTGAGTGTACTGTTTTATGGAAAGTTGATTTCTTATTGACTAACTGCATTTGAACTGCAATCCACAGTTTGTTGCAAAAATGACAGATGTTAAGAAATTTTATCTATCATGCAATACATCCCTGTTACCTTCAACAGCTGTGCACAGACCCCACAGAACCAGAACCAGATTGAATACAAACATACTGACCACCTGCAGAACCAAACGTTACTCAATATTGTCTGCACAGACCGAGTACAGAACTTAACGGCTATTCAGCGTTATTTGCTCAATAGAGGAACCAGGTAAAAAGCCAACCAAAATGATGCTGGGTTGACTTAGTTATAATGGACCTTGAGAGCTGAGCGTAGGAAGTGCTGCTGTTGTCTAGCTTGTATTCGTGTTACACCTCTGCTAGTGCATCTTGGTCTTTGTGACTGGGGTCTTTGTGGAGAACTCACCACAGAAAGGTCTTATGATCAGACACATCAACAGGTCCACTTCCTTCTTTAGACACAAACAATGATAGATTCTGCTCCACCATAAGGCTGAAGGGTGTTTTTATCAAGTGTAGAACTGATGCAGGTATTGGTTAGTTTCAATCAACACTAACATTAACCAAATGTATTCTATGTTTTTGTGTTATTGCAGTATCGATGCTTGTGATGTTACCTTTCTCCATCCCCATCCCTCAGCTAATGTTGCTATCATTGGGCTGAAACACATATCAAGACAGCAGCACCACCTGCTGTTTACTTATTGAAAGACCAAAGAGAGGATGAGCGTAGATAATGTTCACTTCTCTTACAAAATATGACATTAGTCCAGTTATTTTCTTTGTCTGCAATATTTTATCCTTAATTTATTTAACCTCATTCCATTTCAAAATGATAGCACGTGTTGAACTTTTATTGATGTAAGGTGTATGAGTCCTTGTGGTAGTAAAAAGTGATGAAAAAAATAGACTTATGGTGTGTGTTTGGTTGAGTAAATCTTGGGTATCAATTTTAGTAATAGTAATTATTACTTAAGTAAAGTAATGCATTTGGCGTCATTAGCGCCTAGGTTCAGCCTTCAATGTTTAGAATGTCCCTTCTGCACCAACTAAACTGTCCCTTTATGGTAGAGCGTGCACACCCCTGGACGTTGTGTGCTGGAGTTTGGATTTGTTCTCCTGGTTTCCTACAAACCACTAAGTTATTCTTTGGAATTGCCTGGCTGTAGCAATGAGTAAGATGGCAAACACGACCGAAACGAAAAAGGCTAACAAGCCGGGTTCGGGTTTGAAACCTTGTATGTCTCGGCTCGGTGCATGTTCTGGCTGCCCTCACTCTAATCAGTTTGTGTGCAGGACTAGGAGATGGTGTCGGTAAAAGTGGCTTGCCCGCAGCTGGCACTGTTTCCTAGTCATGGGCACAGGTTCTCTTGACAATCATGTAGCATTCTTCAGGGGCCTTGTGGTTTCCGAGTAGTGACTTCCTTGCGGGATGCAGAGATGGATTGGGTCTTTGGTCGAATGAAATGTCTTGTCTGCCTGGGCGTTGTGTATGCGTCTGTCTCGGTCAACCACCGATTACGTTTCTTCCTAGACTTGTTGATGTAGGGTCCAGTTCCACCTCTGTGATCCGGTCGTACATAGACTTGAGACTGGGCTAGCTTAACAAGTGCTGCATAGCATGCTAGCTAGGTTGGCTAACTCACCGAGGTGAGCTAGCTATTACTAGCTATTCCTGCCTCCCCACAATGGAGTTGTCTGGGTAGCTCTATTGTTTAGTATATGTAGTGTTAAGTTGCTTGGTTATTTGAAACGAACCATGCTGCGGTGAAAGAGGCTAGATAGCCGACATTAGCCAAGAGGCTTTTTAGTCTAATTGAGGCTATCTTGCTAAACTTCCTAGCTTGGCAACCCCATTACTATTTCCAATTTCTGGAATCCGGTAACCCCAGGAGCGAAGAGCCTTCGCACGGGTCCAAGTGACCAGCTCAATGCTTTTCATGCCCGTTTTGAGGGAGGAAATATCCTCCTGTCTCCAGAAGCAGGCATGTCCAATCAATTGAATTTACCCCAGGTGGACTCCAATCAAGTTGTAGAAACATCTCAAGGATGATCAATGGAAACAGGATGCACCTCAGCTCAATTTCGAGTCTCATAGCAAAGGATCTGAATACCTATGTAAATACGTATTTTTTTTTTTGTTTGTAAAAAAAAAAAAAATGTGTTTTCGCTTTGTCATTATGGGGTATTGTGTGTAGGTTGATGAGGGAAAAAAGGTATTTAATACATTTTAGAACAAGGCTGCGTTAACTGACGCCAATAATCACCTAATCATGATCTTCAGTTTAGAATGACATTTGATTAATCAGCTGTGTTTGCTAGGGATGGAGAAAAAGTGACACCAATCAGCAGAGGTGGGACCAAGTCATTGTTTTACAAGTCACAAGTAAGTCTCAAGTCTTAGCACTCAAGTCAAGTCCCAAGTCAAGACAGGCAAGTCCGAGTCAAGTCTCAAGTCCTAAACTTTGAGTTTTGAGTCCTAAACAAGTCATAATGTGCTCTTCACCAAATGTAATACCATTTCATATTTTCAACAAAAGTAATAGTTAGTATATTACATTTACGCAAATCATGAATGCTTTTAAAAATATATATATTTATTACTTTCCAAATAAACTTTATATTTCCATGGAAATACATGGGTAGACATGAGAAAGACCTCCCCCATAGCGATAGACTATCAATGATCGCTATGGGGCTCAATCGGGTTGTCACGGCTGTTTAAATGATCGGACCAAAATGCAGCGTCTGTTTCGTTCCACATATTTATTCGATTGTGAAACTTAAATGCAAGACCAAAATAAACTGAAAGACAAAACGACAAACCGTGACGCAGGAGGAAGAAACACACTCACAAAATATAATCACCCACAAACACAAGTGGGACAAACATCAATTTAAATATGGCCTCCAATTTGAGACAACGACAACCGGCTGCCTCTAGTTGGAGGTCATGCCAAAATAAAACCAACCTAGAAATACAAACCTAGAATCTAAACATAGAAATACAAAAACGGACAAACACCC
Source organism: Salmo salar (assembly GCF_905237065.1). NCBI lineage: Eukaryota > Metazoa > Chordata > Actinopteri > Salmoniformes > Salmonidae > Salmo > Salmo salar. The sequence goes on along the minus strand of NW_025550373.1, from coordinate 60,708 downwards.
CCTGTCATGCCCTGACCTACTCTACCATAGAAAATAACAACTTACTATGATCAGGACGTGACACGGGCGATGTAGGCTTGTACACAATCGCCGAACCTTAACACACACACACACACACACACACCCTCTCTGTGTGTGGTTACAGTAGGCTAACGTATGTCAATGGTTTTAGGAACAGCAGTAACATCAGGCAGGATTTAGGCTACCAGCTACCTAGCCAGTTGTAGCTCAATCTTGGGTGCAATGATCACCTTCCCACACTGACTGACTGTGTGGAGGCTCATTGATTTAACATTACGTTAACCTACATGCTACACTAGCAAAGTTATAAATTATATAACGTTAGCTGTCGGCTATATTAGCCACAACTTACCGTTCTTTGTGCAGCTTCAAATGTCAAACAAAGTTGGAAGTTGTTGCGCCTCCTGTAATTTTCTTCCCGAATGTTTTGCAAGTTGCAATCCATTTTTGTTGATACCGCGTAGTATTTATAACTGAAAATAATAATTTGGGGTATCATCTTTCCAAGGGCTCCATCTGAATTCAGCCGCTGACGATCCTCTGCACTACCACATGCAACTTTTTCCCAGCTGGCACAATTTAATTGGCTGCTGTCCGATTCAAACTGTAATCTGTTAAATGAAGAGTTTATGCTTTTTTTTAATAGCATCATTTTAAATATTGGACTTGGGGAGGATATCAAGTCAGTTGGAGTCAAAGGGCTCAAGTCCAAGTTAAGTCACGAGTCATTGGTGTTATAGTCAAAGTCGAGTTGCAAGTCATAATATTTGTGACTCAAGTCTGACTCGAGTCCAAGTCGTGTGACTCGAGTCCACACCTCTGCCAATCAGGCCCCGAGAACTGGAGTTGCCCACCCCTGCTGTAAGTAACAAAATGTGGAAAAAGGGAAGGGGTCTGAATACTTTCTGAATGTGCTGTATGTGCCTTCAGCATGCACCTCAGACCCTACAAATTCAGAATGCTCACTAGCCGGCGGCTTTTACAGCCGATTGGCTGTTGGCAGCAGAGTTGTGGGAGCAAACAGTTACACACATCCATGCTACTGTCTGATATTCAGTCTTTAGGCTTCATAAGAAACAAAGGGGTATATATATATATATATATATATATATATATATATATATATATATATATATATATACTGCTATAGACCGATATCTATCCGACCCTGACTTTCTAAGGTCTTCGAAAGCCAAGTTAACAAACAGATTACCGACCATTTCGAATCCCACCGTACCTTCTCCGCTATGCAATCTGGTTTCAGAGCTGGTCATGGGTGCACCTCAGCCACGCTCAAGGTCCTAAACGACATCATAACCGCCATCGATAAGAGACAATACTGTGCAGCCGTATTCACCAAGGCTTTCGACTCTGTCAATCACCACATTCTTATTGGCAGACTCGACAGCCTTGGTTTCTCAAATGATTGCCTCACCTGGTTTACCAACTACTTCTCTGATAGAGTTCAGTGTGTCAAATCGGAGGGCCTATTGTCTGGACCTCTGGCGGTCTCTATGGGTGTGCCACAGGGTTCAATTCTCGGGCCGACTCTCTTCTCTGTATACATCAATGATGTTGCTCTTGCTGCTGGTGATTCTCTGATCCACCTCTACGCAGACGACACCATTCTGTATACTTCTGGCCCCTCTTTGGACACTGTGTTAACTAACCTCCAGACGAGTTTCAATGCCATACAACTCTCCTTCCGTGGCCTCCAACTGCTCTTAAACGCAGGTAAAACTAAATGCATGCTATTCAATTGATCACTGCCCGCACCTGCTCGCCCGTCCAGCATCACTACTCTGGACGGCTCTGACTTAGAATACGTGGACAACTACAAATACCTGGGTGTCTGGTTAGACTGTAAACTCTCCTTCCAGACTCACATTAAGCATCTCCAATCCAAAATTAAATCTAGAATCGGCTTCCTATATCGCAACAAAGCATCCTTCACTCATGCTGCCAAATACACCCTCGTAAAACTGACCATCCTACCGATCCTCGACTTTGGTGATGTCATCTATAAAATAGCCTCCAACACTCTACTCAACAAACTGGATGCAGTCTATCACAGTGCCATCCGTTTTGTCACCAAAGCCCCATACACTACCCACCATTGCGACCTGTACGCTCTCATTGGTTGGCCCTCGCTTCATACTCGTCGCAAACCCACTGGCTACAGGTTATCTACAAGTCTCTGCTATGGAAAGCCCCGCCTTATCTCAGCTCACTGGTCACCATAGCAGCACCCACTCGTAGCATGTGCTCCAGCAGGTATATCTCACTGGTCACCCCCAAAGCCAATTCCTCCTTTGGCCGCCTTTCCTTCCAGTTCTCTGCTGCCAATGACTGGAACGAACGGCAAAAATCTCTGAAGCTGGAGACTCATATCTCCCTCACTAACTTTAAGCACCAGCTGTCAGAGCAGCTCACAGATCACTGCACCTGTACATAGCCCATCTGTAAATAGCCCATCTATCTACCTACCTCATCCCCATACTGTATTTATTTATTTATCTTGCTCATTTGCACCCCAGTATCTCTACTTGCACATTCATCTTCTGCACATCTACCATTCCAGTGTTTAATTGCTATATTGTAATTACTTCGCCACCATGGCCTATTTATTGCTTTAACTTACCTCATTTGCACTCACTGTATATAGACTTTTTGTTTTCTTTTGTTCTACTGTATTATTGACTGTATGTTTTGTTTATTCCATGTGTAACTCTGTGTTGTTGTATGTGTCGAATTGCTATGCTTTATCTTGGCCAGGTCACAGTTGCAAATGAGAACTTGTTCTCAACTAGCCTACCTGGTTAAATAAAGGTGAAATAAATAAATAAAACCCTATAGGTTTGTATCACCTTTAGAAAATAATTCAATATCGACTATTTGAAACGTTATTATGAAAGTTTTTAGCCTTATTAAATATCAAACATAACACAACATTTTATTTTAACTGGGACTTATAACAAATTAACTCTGCTTTAACGACTACTTAACCATTGAGCAGTGCAAGGAGTTAGTGAGAATTACTTGTGTCCTCTGTATGGTGTAAAAACAATCTGGTACACTGACTATCAAATCCATGTTTCAAAAGTCTTTAAACTGAAGAGACCAGGTGTGATGCGTTCTGCCTCTTTATGAGAGACGTCAGAGAGAGTCAGTCAAGTAAACTGTGGATCAAGTGGACCATCGGTGGCGCGCAGTTGCATGAGCGCTGCAAAACTACAGTGTCAATCCCGTTTCTCAACAATCTCTCTCTAAAGTTATATTTAGGTGACCTCTAGTGGCAATTGTATGTATTTTTGGTTGTTCTCTTGAGCGGCAGAAGAATCAGACAATTCACTCTTGAAGCATTTCCAGCAGCAGATTTATGACACATTGTATAACAAGCGATGTCACAACATACATTACAACATTGTTTAAACATTTTATTTATAAAAGTAGAAAACAAACACACAACAAAGGACATCACAACATTGTGTATCTTACAGCATTTGATTTATAAAAAGTGAAGAAAGAAAACACACACACACACACAAAACACACACCATGAAAGTAGTCTACATTATGACATTGTGTGGGTTATAATATCACAACACACCATGAAAGTAGTCTACATTATGATATTGTGTAGGTTATAATATCACAACACTTGATTTATAAAAAAGTGAAGAATAAACACACAAACAAGTGTAGTGTGGATTTATCATGTTTCATCATTAACCAACTACAAACTATATTTTCATACTGTATTTACATATACAATAACCAGCAGGCCTATGTGTGTAGGCCATTCAGTCCACTATTCAGTACCCACAATGCCTATGGATAGAAAACGGTCTCTGAACCACACAGATGTGTGTGAGACAGTATGGTAGTCACTCAGTCCTCGTAACCCTCTAAAAGTTTCCTAAGATAGATACAACAAAATGGCATAGATATTTATTTAAAAATATATATACTTCTGACTGCATCTTTGTAATTATTCATGATTATTTCAGCTCACCTTCTACATTGCAGGTCATCTGGTCTCTCAGGAGATAATCTGTATGAAAGAAGGTAATTTAAATATTGACTGAAGAGAGTATCCTATACTAGTGACATGAGTAACATAACATAACAACAACGCAACAAATGCAACTCATTTGCATGCATGCAGTCACCATGACTACCACCTCAAAACATCATTCCAGAGCTACTTGTTCAATGAGAGAATAGGTATAAAAACCCCATAAAAAACAAGAGAACTTAAACCTACTTCTCTACACCATCTTGTGCTTGTTGCATCATACGCTTGGCTGAGGAGCTGAGGGAGTCTATCCTAAACACAAAAAGTACATTTTTAAGTAATGTTTGAATTTTGGGGTTATTGTAACCCATTTTAACATTCACAATCATCTCTTTCAAGCCCTCTACCAGGATGATCAAATATAGTTGTACAAATACCAACATTTTGAATGGACTGGAGATTGGTGTGGTCTTGAAAGAAATGAACATGGTCAATGTATTGATAAGAACCACATTATCTGTGGTAACACACAGTCAGTGCCGTTTCTAGGCTTAAGTGAAGTGAGCGGCTGCTTAGGGCCTCCAACCAAAACAATGTTTTTCTATACAGTATAAATCATATATGTTTTAGGAAGTCAGTCGGGGTCTCAACATACTGTTGAACTGCAGGACATTAACTTTTAAGCTGCCAAGAGGAAGGGCAAAAATCTAGAAACAGCCCTGCAGACAGTGATGTAAACACTGACGTAATAAACATGAGCACTCTTTGATCACAGAAATACACATCTTTCCCAAGTTGAGAGAATATATAGTACATTAGTGACATGATGAGTAACAAAGCATAACAAATACTAACATGCAGCTGAATGCATGATGCAGTCACCATGACTACTCTATGACCACCACAGTAGTATATCATTTCAGAACTTCTTCCTCAAGAAGAGAGACTACAGCAGACAGTGAGAGAATGAAGGTGTAAACCTACCTCTTTACAGCCTCCTGAGCTGGTTGTATCCTGCGCTTGTCAGACGAGCTGAGGGATGGTATCCTGAAACAAGAGGAAATGTTTTTGTTATGTTCAGATTTTTGGATTTTTGTTCATTTATACTAAAAGCTTTTGTAACATTCTCAAAATTGTCTGTTTCACGCTTTCTATCGGGATAATCAAATAAAGTTGTAAAAATACTCACATTTGTGACGGACTGGAGCTTGGTGTGAAAGAGATCAAACCAGACAATGTACCGGCAGGAAACATACACAACAGAAATACATTTCCAAGTTTCATTCCCAAGTTTCTTGATCAATGAGAGAAATTACAGAAGACATTAACAGACTATGAAAGTAAACCTACTTCTTAGTCAACCTATGCTTGACTGTTGAGCTGGTTGACAAGTGTGACCTGAAAAAACAAACGTTTTTTTTTATATATAATTATTATTTATCTTAAAAAGCTGCTAAAAATGTTGAAGAGATACTCACATTTGTGATGGACTGGAGGTTGGTGTGACACTGAAATAAATCAAAATAAACACTGTACAAGAACCACATCATCTGATTCATTATTCATTCATTACAATTATTTAATCATGAGAATGAGTTTTAACCTGTATAGCACACATTCTCAGAAAATGTAATTATCATGTTTTCTTTCAAATAGGTATCCATCATAATCTCTTAAATGTTCTTTAGAATGAGCATCTTACTGTTTGGATGTTGGTGGTGTCTTTAAGGGAGTTCTGCTGATTTCAGGGTCAGGAACTGGGGGTTTTCTACATCAAATTAGAGATCAACTGGTAAACAACTGGCAGTCAAATCACATTCAATTCAGAGTAACTGTTCAGTTTCAAGGAAATAGTTTTTATCTACCTGGAAGAGGTATCTTTTCTCCTCTTTTGCAGCCATATTACACAGAATACAGCAATGAGACACACTGAACCCAGCACTGCACCAATCACTGCACCAACCACTGCACCTGTGAATGAGAGAGATGACAAGAGAAGACAGAGGTCAACTTCCCAGGTACACCACACTAACGCTTCATACATGTAAATATGTCTCTGCACTACACCTGAAAGTTGAACAGTAAAAAAGTCAGTCAATAGGTTGATTATGACCTGTCATTATTAGAATAACAACCACTTACCACTGATCCTGTCATCATCAGAGACCTGAGATTGACCTAGAACAGAAATACACAGGAAGTACTTCATCATGAACACAGGAAGTACTTCATCATGAACACAGACAGTACTTCATCATGAACACAGACAGTACTTCCTCATGAACACAGGCAGTACCTCATCATGAACACAGACAGTACTTCATCATGTTCCTGATCATGTCAATATATTATGGTGGTATTAACCCTAACCGTTTCTCACCTGCAAATGAAGCTTGATCCCTAGTTGGAATCACCATGGAAACCTCCTTGACGGCACCACGGGATGACGCTACACACCTAACCCTGGTGTCTTTGTCAGGTAGACTGGACGCTGCCACCATGGCAGTTATGGTGACAGTGACTGTTTCATTGGAATGGGTGACATCAGCCATGGTGGATTTGTCTAGACTGATGTTTTCTATGTGGTCCCAGGTTACTATAGGAACAGGTCGTCCAGTAGCAGAACAGGACAGAGTGGTGTGACTGTTGTTGGTTTGTGTGATGAGGAGTGAGGGTCCATACAGCTCTATAGGACAACAGACATAGTTCACAGTGAATGTAAATACTATAATGTTTTCATGTACATCAAGGTCAAATGGATGCATGATGATTTCAAGGAATTGTTCCTGGGTTAATCATTTACACACAGGTCAAGGTAGAACAATGGATTGAAGGCATTTGGAGGCCATTGTTCCTGTTTTAAAGGGATATGAGACATTGTTTTAAGACCTCAAAAGTAGTCTAATATATTTTATTAATTTTTTACCCATTTTTCTCCCCAATTTTCATGATATCAAATTGGTAGTTACAGTCTTGTCCCATCGCTGCAACTCCCGTACGGATACAGGAGAGGCGAAGGTCAAAAGCCATGCGTCCTCCGAAACACGACCCTGCCAAGCCGCACTGCTTCTTGACACACTGCTCGCTTGACCCAGAAGTCAGCCGCACCAATGTGTCGGAGGAAACACTGTACAACTGGCGACCATGTCAGCGTACATGTGCCTGGCCCGCCACAGGACTCTCTAGAGCGCGATGGGACAAGGACATCCTGGCCGGCCAGTGCCTTAGACCGCTGTGCCACTCGGGAGGCCCAAAAGTAGTCTAATGTTAAGGTGAATCCACATTATACAATTTCGATTTTAGAGTGAATTAACCCCTCCTTACAGTGATCATATTTTACCATTAATTTGGAGGCAGGTCCTGCCGCTGATAGCTCCTTCTGGATAGGCGTTAAACAGACACTTGTAGCAGGACTCATCTCCTCTTGACACTCCTCTGATGACGATAGTGCAGTTCTGCAGACCCTCGTCTTCAAACTCAACGTTCCTCTGAAAAGGTGGGTTGACTACTGGTCCAAATCGTTTGTTGTAGGTGGCCACATTTTCAGTCCCCCTGGTGTCACTTTCTGCCAGGTGACTTGAAGCACGTCTTTGGGTTTCATGAGCCTGCAGCTGAAGTGAGCGTCCTCTCCCAGGGTTGCTGTGACAACCTGCTGTGTTCTCACCAGCTGAGAGAGCCCTGCATGAAGACAGTTACAGGCTGTTTAGTACACACATCTAATATAGCGCTACATTTTAGCAACCTGCAGTGAACACTGTGAAGGGACTAAACAACAGCATAAATACATTTAAAGGTATACGCAGTATTGCATCTATCATTTCAATTCCCATTCTGTATGTTTGTACATTTCAAAGGACTCTTGGAAGACTAGCCCTTGGTGGGCTAAAAGAGATCCTAATAAAATCATTTCTAGGCTGTTATGTGTGTATGAAGTTTGAAACACGTATGTTAATGTTGTACTTAGAGTCCCCCTTGACTTCTTTCCAGTTTCAGTTTTTATCCAATTAACTGACTGGACAGTGCTTTTTTCTGTCCTGACAACAAATCCACTTTTTTGCTATAGCTGATATAATGCATCATATGGCAGCTATTGAAATATATATTTAAACTGTAAACTGGTCCCTGGCAAGTAAATGTACAAAAATATAGTAAAATACATCTTGCAGAGAGGGAGATTGGGAAATATGTTAATAAGACACATGTATTTTAAGCCAACACAGTATTTTAAACTGAGGATTCAATGTCAGCTCAAAAATCTCCCAATTCAAATGTCCAGGCAACTTGGATATTTAAGCTACAAGGACTTTTCTAAGTTCCATTTTTTTTTAAACAGTATAGAACAGGAAGATGCTGATGTTTGTATACTGATGGTGACTGGACCGGCCATTCACCAGTAAAAAAGGCACCTTAGCTTCAAATAATATAATAATAATAATTTTAATTATTATATAATAATAATGAATTAATTGTATTCCTTTAAGGACTATATGCAGTTACAATTGATGCATAATGCACCTATACATTTAGTGTAGTTATCTACATCTCATAATGAAACACAACTCTGAAATGTATTATACTGTATAACTTACATTTTAGACCTACAGACTTATCAAGTACTTCATATGAAAACTGATGTAACTCACCCTCAGTAAAGAATAGCAGTTGAATAGAAAGGTAACTGTTAACATGAGCCATGGCAGCAATGTGTGGCTAGGTGAGGCTAGGTGATGGACCTCTGGATGATGTGTGGCAAAGCATTATTTGAAGCTAGGAACCGTTTTCAAGAGGCATGGTAACTTAGTACATTGGATAGTTTAAAAAATAACAAGCTCTGTTCTGCAACCTTGTTGGCCAATGTTGAATGTGGCTTTGTGTTGTGAGCTCCTCCCATAGATATAAGGACAGTTGCTAGTCTTTCTACAACTCCTCCTCCAGTGAAAGTGAAAGTAAACACAGAACAGTATCAGGAAAACACCGTTGCAAGGTTGGAGGTAATAACATTATGTATCATCATGCATAGCTAAGTGAATCTACTGGTGAGATTAACTTAACCTATATGAAGGTTTTCCCTTGTGTGTGTCAGTACCATTGCTTGCTCAAAGATGTAGCTGTGAAGTAAGTCTCTCCCTACAGCCGTTTGATTGGCTCAGCAAATTGAGTGTGAAATCAAAGATTAGGGTGGCGTCTGAACTATGCTCTAAACAGCAAGCAGATTTGATTTGTAAGTACTGTATATTATACATGTGTAGCCAGCATACACAACTAAGTGTGTGTGAGAACGACATGTAAGATATTCATGTGTCAAGGGGAAATGGACTAGCCTGAATACCAGTCTCTAGCTAACATTCAATGTTTTAGAAGAAACATTCATGTGTTGAAAATTCTAATTGTTTGCATAGTCAACTTACACACAGCTCTGATACACACACTTACCCCACCAGACATGCTACCCAGGGTTTTTCATAGTCCCCAAATCCAGAAAAAATGAAAAGCGTCCAGTATTGTATAGAGCCATTATTGCAGATCTGGCTCCTGACCCTGAGACCGAGTTTCCCCTCGTCTGGAGGTCCCTGCCTGGTCCGGTTGGGGAGTCTCCGCCAGAGCCGGAGCCCTTTATGCTGTCATAGAGCTGTCTTAACCCTAAGAAGATGTATAGTCTAGCTTTTCTTGCATAGGACTCCAACAGCTAAGGATCGCTTTTTAAGGAGAGGCCAATGGAGCACAGCTGCTTGCATAATACACAAGAGACAGAGGCTATAAACTAGGAGCCTATTATGCATAACCCATAATGAATTAGCTAAATATAAGGCTAATGCTGCATTGAATGTATTACCTGACTTATGTAGCCTAGGACATCAATATATCAATCTAGAACAGGATTATCTATTTTGGATGCAATTTGAATGGAGTTGACGGAGAGAGAGAGAGAGTGCTCACGCGCGCACTGATTTAAAGCAATGATATTCAAATCAGCAGTTGCAATTAAAAATAATGGAATAACAAGGTGACTCCTGAAAGCCAGAAGGAGATGGGTAAATTAGATGCATTTGGTCTTTATATTACTGTAGGATAGGTTATGCTGCAGCAAATGTAGGCCTACCTGTCACTACCTGTCACCATGACGAGACCATAATACAGTTGGTCTGTCTGTCCTCACCCTGAGCGTTGATGATTCATCATGTAGGGTCGTTGAGAAGCCAGATTTAGACATCACAGTTCCATTTCACGCAATACTGTTCATTAACATAGTTTATTAATTTACCGGTTTCTTGCAGTTATTTATCCCGGTAAAAGGGAGCGGTTTTGGGCGGTAATCCTGGTGAATCTCTGTAACCGGTTCCCCACCATTCAATCCTAAAGTGTAGCTGTACTATTATGTAGGAACGTTTACCAAACTTGTAGTTATGTGTGAAGCTGTTAGTAATGTGTGTCATCTACATGTAGTAAAAGTATTAAAAAGGCAATAGAAATAAGGTAGTTATTAGTTGTCGGGAATGGAGGACCAAAACGCAGCAGGAATGTGGATGCTCATCTTGATATTTATTTTTAACCAAGAGAACACCAAAATAAGAATGAACGATCAACAAAACAGTCTTGTAAGGCTCACACAGGCAAAACAAGAAACAATCTCCCACAAACACTACACCAAACAATTACCCATATATAGGACTCCCAATCAGAGGCAACGAGAAAGCACCTGCCTCCAATTGAGAGTCCAACCCCCATTAACCTAAACATAGAAATACAACTAACTAGACTACACATAGAAATACATTAACATAGAACATTGCCCAAAAACCCCGGAATACATAAATCAAATACCCTTCTACAAAAACACCACCCCGAACCACATAAAACAAATACCCTCTGCCACGTCCTGACCAAACTACCATAACAAATAACCTTTATACTGGTCAGGACGTGACATTAGTATTTATTCAATGTTACTGTGAAATACTAACAGCTGATTTTCCAGAGGGAAGTGAACAACCAGAAACCCATTTAAATCAATATGTGATAAACTGGAAAGATATTCCCTAATATCTTTTAACAAGACAATCGTGCAAGCTCCTGGAAAATACACAAATCATCAACATAAACCTTGTACTTTAATGTTTACTGAAGACAGGCTTAGCACTAAATACATGTAAACAAAAGTGAGTTATCACAAAGACACAATTTACAGCCAAACATACACTCATCAGACATAGGAACTTTAGTAAATATAAATCAGGGGTCTCCACACGGTTGTGCAGGTTTTTGTTCCAGCCCTGTTCTACCACACCTGATTCTAATATTTAAGGTTTTGATAAGCAGCTGACTAGTAGTATTGTGTGGTGTAGAACAGTCAGAAGTTACAAATATCACAGCTGAGCTGCAGCACGTCACCAAAGACAATACACGAAGTGTATAAAACATTAGGAACACCTTAATAATATTGAGTTGCACCCCTTTTGCCCTCAGATGAGCTAGTGGTTAGATAATGCAAATAGTAGCAAGGATATAGGGGGCAACTTTGTCTCATGGCCATTTCTAGGTTTATCTTATCCCATAATTGTCAATTTACTACTTTAGCAAGAGGTTCACAATACAGAGTTTGAATGATCCGCTTTGATTCGTTGTTGAAGTAAAAAAAATTCAAATCCATTGTGGTGTGAAGGAAATGTATATCATGTGAAGATCCAATGTGTTTGGATTGTAGAAGAGGTCGGGGAGGAAAGCAAATCCAGACTCATCGTGGAGAAGAAAGTGGCGTGGCGTTTGGCCAGAGCAATATGGATGGGTGGTCAGGCTAAACCAAAATGGAGCTCTTCTTTTCTACTGTATGTCTATTTGTATTTAGTTATTTTTTAACTACGCAAGTCAGTTAAAAACTAATTCTTATTTACAATGACGGCCTACCCTGGCCAAACCCGGACGACGCTGGGCCAATTGTCTGCCGCCCTATGGGACTCCCAATCATGGCTGCTTGTGATACATCCTGGATCCGAACCAGGGTGTCTGTAGTGACGCTTCTAGACAGACAGACAGACAGACAGACAGACAGGCAGGCAGGCAGGCAGGCAGGCAGGCAGGCAGGCAGGCAGGCAGGCAGGCAGGCAGGCAGGCAGGCAGGCAGGCAGGCAGGCAGGCAGGCAGGCAGGTAGGCAGGCAGGCAGGCAGGCAGGCAGGCAGGCAGGCAGGCAGGCAGGCAGGCAGGCAGCAGGCAGGCAGGCAGGCAGGCAGGTGCAGGCAGGCAGGCAGGCAGGCAGGCAGGCAGGCAGGCAGGCAGGCAGGCAGGCAGGCAGGCAGGCAGGCAGGCAGGCAGGCAGGCAGGCACAGGCAGGCAGGCAGGCAGGCAGGCAGGCAGGCAGGCAGGCAGGCAGGCAGGCAGGCAGGCAGGCAGGCAGCAGGCAGGCAGCAGGCAGCAGGCAGGCAGGCAGGCAGGCAGGCAGGCAGGCAGGCAGGCAGGCAGGCAGGCAGGCAGGCAGGCAGGCAGGCAGGCAGGCAGGCAGGCAGGCAGCAGGCAGGCAGGCAGGCAGGCAGGCAGGCAGGCAGGCAGGCAGGCAGGCAGGCAGGCAGGCAGGCAGGTGCAGGCAGGCAGGCAGGCAGGCAGGCAGGCAGGCAGGCAGGCAGGCAGGCAGGCAGGCAGGCAGGCAGGCAGGCAGGCAGGCAGGCAGGCAGGCAGGCAGGCAGGCAGGCAGGCAGGCAGGCAGGCAGGCAGGCAGGCAGGCAGGCAGGCAGGCAGGCAGGCAGGCAGGCAGGCAGGCAGGCAGGCAGGCAGGCAGGCAGGCAGGCAGGCAGGCAGGCAGGCAGGCAGGCAGTGCAGGCAGGCAGGCAGGCAGGCAGCAGGCAGGTGGCAGGCAGGCAGGCAGGCAGGCAGGCAGGCAGGCAGGCAGGCAGGCAGGCAGGCAGGCAGGCAGGCAGGCAGGCAGGCAGGCAGGCAGGCAGGCAGGCAGGCAGGCAGGCAGGCAGGCAGCAGGCAGGCAGGCAGGCAGGCAGGCAGGCAGGCAGCAGGCAGGCAGGCAGGCAGGCAGGCAGGCAGCAGCAGGCAGGCAGGCAGGCAGGCAGGCAGGCAGGCAGGCAGGCAGGCAGGCAGGCAGGCAGGCAGGCAGGCAGGCAGCAGGCAGGGCAGGCAGGCAGGCAGGCAGGCAGGCAGGCAGGCAGCAGCAGGCAGGCAGCAGGCAGGCAGGCAGGCAGGCAGGCAGGCAGGCAGCAGGCAGGCAGGCAGGCAGGCAGGCAGGCAGGCAGGCAGGCAGCAGGCAGGCAGGCAGGCAGGCAGGTAGGTAGGTAGGTAGGTAGGTAGGTAGGTAGGTAAGCTGAGCGGCAGACCAGACACTGCGCAGTAACTCTGCCTCAGACTTGAAGTAGTGCTGCTCCTGCTCAACCAACACCATGCTCAGCAGTTTCTGAGAAAGAACAAAGAAGAATTGTCACATTTCAATTAGGTAAATTCAGAGATCTTTGTGGGGAATAGTGTGTCTATACAGTGAACCATAAAGGTTTAATACAAAACCTGTCAATGGGACTACAGTCATTGTGGCACATGTTGTAGTTTGAGTAAAATGTTTGAATTTGCAACGCAACCTTCAAAAGGAATATGTGCAAATATATTGTTTTTGCAAACATCAAAAAACATTCTAATTTAATATTTTGTCCACATACATATTATTTAAGTAATATAATCATAATGAATCTAGTTGTGAGAGTCCTCCTGATTTCAGGGTTATCAGGCTCTGTGCATCAAAACAGAGAATATTCCACTGGAAGGTACAGCACATATTCCAGAATAACAGCATTAATGGTATTTAGGAAAACACATGGAAGTTTGACAATCAATGTCACAGTAAAACTGTACTTTCTCTCAGATATCTGAATAAAAACCTGATCTTCCACCACAGTGACCCAGCTAAAGATTGAGGGTTTTTGGGGGTCAATTTGGGTAAACAACATGACATGTTATAAATAACATTGTAATTTCTCCCTTTGCACCACAACACTGCCACGGCACTATACCAATACATACATAGGTTAACTGACGTGGCACTCTTAAAAAATAGTTTACTATGACTTGGCACTATAACAATAACTAAAAACTGTAGGTTGACTATGACTTGGCACTATTACAATAAGTAAGTTGGATGACTATGACTTGGCACTATTACAGTAAGTAAGTTGGTTGACTATGACTTGGCACTATTACAGTAAGTAAGTAGGTTGACTATGACTTGGCACTATTACAATAAGTAAGTTGGTTGACTATGACTTGGCACTATTACAGTAAGTAAGTTGGTTGACTATGACTTGGCACTATAACAATCACTGAGTTTCCACTGATCCAGATATTGGAGATTTGAGATTGACCTAGACCTATCATGCCAATTATCATGCATGTATTGACAAACCATGGCCTCTTTCACCAGCCAATGAGACTTGATCAGTGACTGGAATCACCATAGAAACCTCCTTAATGGCATCACCAGAAGGTACCACACACTTTACCTTGGTGTCTTTGTCAGGTAGACTGGAAACTGATGCAGTAGTTGTGACAGTTCATTGGGATGGGTGACATCGACCGTGGTGGAATGTGGTCCCTGGTTACTATAGGAGCAGGTCGTCCAGTAGCTGAACAGGACAGAGTGGTGTGACTGTTGTTGGTTTGTGTGATGAGGAGTGAGGGTCCATACAGCTCTATAGAACAACAACAGACACAATGAACAGCACATGAGTCATAAAGCAGGTATGTCATTTTTATTTTATTTCACCTTTATTTAACCAGGTAGACCAGTTGAAAATAAGTTGTCATTTACAACTGCGACCTGGCCAAGATAAAGCAAAGCAGTTCGACACAAACAACAACACAGAGTTACACATATAATAAACAAACACAGTCCATAACACAATAGAAAAAATCTATATACAGTGTTTGCAAATGAGGTAAGATTAGGGAGGTAAGGCAATAAATAGGCCGTAGTGGCGAAGTAATTACAATTTAGTAATTAAACACTGGAGTGATAGATGTGCAGAAGATGAACGTGCAAGTAGAGATACTGGGGTGCAAAGGAGCAAAATAAATAAATAACAATATGGGGATGAGGTAGTTGGATGGGCTATTCACAGATTGGCTATGTACAGGTGCAATGATCTCTGAGCTGCTCTGACAGCTGATGCGTATAGTTATTGAGGGAGATATGAGTCTCCAGCTTCAGTGATTTTTGCAATTCGTTCCAGTCATTGGCAGCAGAGAACTGGAAGGAAAGGCGGCCAAATTAGGAATAGGTTTTGGGGGTGACTAGTGAGATATACCTGCTGGAGCACTTGCTACGGGTGGGTGCTGCTATGGTGACCAGTGAGCTGAGATTTCTTTTTCTTTTTTTTCACCTTTATTTAACCAGGTAGGCTAGTTGAGAACAAGTTCTCATTTGCAACTGCGGCCAAGATAAAGCATAGCAATTTGACACATACAACAACACAGAGTTACACATGGAATAAAAAAAAAAACATACAGTCAATAATACAGTAGAACAAAAGAAAACAAAAAGTCTATATAACGTGAGTGCAAATGAGGTACCGTAATTTCCGGACTATTAAGCGCACCTGAATATAAGCCGCACCCACAGAATTTAAAAATATATATTATTTTGAACTTAAATAAGCCGCACATGTCTATAAGCCGCAGGTGCCTACCGGTACATTGAAACAAATGAACTTTACACAGGCTTTAACGAAACACGGCTTGTAACAAAAATAAATAGGCTTTAACGAAACACGGCTTGTAACAATTTTTTTTTGTTGCAGTAAACAGTAGCCTACCAAGAAAGTCATTGGTCACTATCTTCCTCCTCCTGTGCACTGAAACCATCTCCTTCGGTGTCGGAGTTGAATAGCCTCAGAATTGCTTAATCTGATATTGGATCGTTTTCATTGTCGCTCTCGTCAATTTCATCCAGGTGGCAAATCCCCCGCTGAGCCCTCTTCAACATGCAGCAGTCCAGCCTTTCGAAACCCGTTGATGATAGTGGATTTTTTGACAATGCTCCACGCTGTCAGGACCCACAAATGTGAAAGCGTGAAAAATCCATATATTAGCCTCGTCATTGTTTAAGCCGCGAAGTTCAAAGCGTGGGAAAAAAGTTGCGGCTTATAGTCCGGAATTTATGGTAAGTTAAGGCAATAAATAGGCCATGGTGGCGAAGTAATTACAATATAGCAATTAAACACTGGAATGGTAGATGTGCAGAAGATGAATGTGCAAGTAGAGATACTGGGGTGCAAAGGAGCAAGATAAATAAATAAATACAGCTTCAGAGATTTTTGCAGTTCGTTCCAGTCATTGGCAGCAGAGAACTGGAAGGAAAGACGACCAAAGGAGGAATTGGCTTTGGGGGTGACCAGAGAGATATACCTGCTGGAGCGCATACTAAGAGTGGGTGCTGCTATGGTGACCAGTGAGCTGAGATAAGGCGGGGCTTTACCTAGCAGAGACTTGTAGATAACCTGTAGCCAGTGGGTTTGGCGACTAGTATGAAGCGAGGGCCAACCAACGAGAGCGTACTGGTCGCAATGGTGGGTAGTGTATGGGGCTTTGGTGACAAAACGGATGGCACTGTGATAGACTGCATCCAGTTTGTTGAGTAGAGTGTTGGAGGCTATTTTATAAATGACATCACCAAAGTCAAGGATCAGTAGGATAGTCAGTTTTACGAGGGTATGTTTGGCAGCATGAGTGAAGGATGCTTTGTTGTGAAATAGGAAACCGATTCTAGATTTAATTTTGGATTGGAGATGCTTAATGTGAGTCTGGAAGGAGAGTTTATAGTCTAACCAGACACCTAGTTATTTGTAATTGTCCACATATTCTAAGTCAGAACTGTCCAGATTAGTGATGCTGGATGGGCGGGGATGTGCGGGCAGCGATCGGTTGAAAAGCATGCATTTAGTTTTACTTGCATTTAAGAGCAGTTGGAGGCCACGGAAGGAGAGTTGTATGGCATTGAAGCTCGTCTGGAGGTTTGTTAACACAGTGTCCAAAGAAGGGCTGTAGGTTTATAAACCAACCCTGTTCCTGGAGAGATACCATCCTGTAGGTTTATACTCCAACCCTGTTCCTGGAGAGATACCGTCCTGTAGGTTTATACTCCAACTCCAGTTGTATCTAATCTAAATCAACTCACGACCAGCAAATTATTAAAATAATGTGTGCTAGAATATAGTTGGATTGAAAACCTACAGCACGGTAGCTCTCCAGGAACAGGGTTTGAGATTCCTGCAATATAAAGTATAGTATTGTGATGTAGTACTCAGAAGGGGGAGTAGAGAACTAGTCTACAAGTCTAGTCTAGGTAGAGTAGGAGGAAGGTATGAATGAAGAGGTTTAGTAACTGACTGCAGTATGGGTAAGTAACTGACTGCAGTATGGATTAGTAACTGACAGCGGTATGGGTTAGTAACTGACAGCGGTATGGGTTAGTAACTGACTGCAGTATGGGTTAGTAACTGACTGCAGTATGGGTTAGTAACTGACTGCAGTATGGGTTAGTAACTGACTGCAGTATGGGTTAGTAACTGACTGCAGTATGGGTTAGTAACTGACAGCAGTATGGGTTAGTAACTGACTGCAGTATGGGTTAGTAACTGACTGCAGTATGGGTTAGTAACTGACAGCAGTATGGGTTAGTAACTGACAGCAGTATGGGTTAGTAACTGACTGCAGTATGGGTTAGTAACTGACTGCAGTATGGGTTAGTAACTGACAGCAGTATGGGTTAGTAACTGACAGCAGTATGGGTTAGTAACTGACAGCAGTATGAGTTAGTAACTGACTGTAGAATGGGTTAGTAACTGACAGCAGTATGGGTTAGTAACTGACAGCAGTATGGGTTAGTAACTGACTGCAGTATGGATTAGTAACTGACTGCAGTATGGGTTAGTAACTGACAGCAGTATGGGTTAGTAACTGACAGCAGTATGGGTTAGTAACTGACTGCAGTATGGGTTAGTAACTGACTGCAGTATGGGTTAGTAACTGACAGCAGTATGGGTTAGTAACTGACAGCAGTATGGGTTAGTAACTGACAGCAGTATGCGTTCCATGTATTGAATTATTAAAGTAACATCAACTACAGAATGTGTGGACATCAGTGAATAGAAGGAGCTATGGCTATAGATCAATCCTCTTACTTTGTTCACTGATTAAATCATAGTTTATACAGTGACTTTCACTACCCTATACAGTTTATATAGTGACTCACTACATTATACAGTTTATACAGTGAATTTCACTACACATACATTTCACTACATTCATAATTTTCCTTTAATTTAGCCTATAGCAGGGGTGTCAAGCTCATTGCATGGAGGGCCTAGTGTCTGCAGGTTTTAGTTTTATCCTTTCAATTAAGACCTAGACAACCAAATGAGGCGAGTTCCTTACTAATTAGTGACCTTAATTCATAAATGAAGTGCGAGGGTGGAGCGAAATCCCGCAGACACTCGGCCCTCCGTGGAATGAGTTTGACACGTGGCCTATAGCTACAGTTGAAGTCGGAAGTTTACATACACCTTAGCCAAATACGTTTAAACTCAGTTTTTCACAATTCCTGACATTTAATCCTAGTAAGAATTCCCTGTCTTAGGTCAGTTAGGATCACCACTTTTTTAAGTATTGTGAAATGTCAGAATAATAGTAGAGAGAATGATTTATTTCAGATTTGATTTATTTCGTCACATTCCCAGTGGGTCAGAAATTTACATATGCTCAATTAGTATTTGGTAGCATTGCCTTTGAATTGTTTAACTTGGGTCAAATGTTTTGGGTAGCCTTCCACAAGCTTCCCACAATAAGTTGGGTGAATTCTGGCCCATTCCTCCTGACAGAGCTGGTGTAACTGAGTCAGGTTTGTAGGCCTCCTTGCTCGCACACGCTTTTTCAGTTCTGCCCACAAATTTTCTATGGGTTTGAGGTCAGGGCTTTGTGATGGCCACTTCAATACCTTGACTTTGTTGTCCTTAAGCCATTTTGCCACAACTTTGGAAGTATGCCTGGGGTCATTGTCCATTTGGAAGACCCATTTGTGACCAAGCTTTAACTTCCTGACTGATGTCTTGAGATGTTGCTTCAATATATCCACATAATTTTCCTCCCTCATGATGTCATCTATTTTGTGAAGTGCACCAGACCCTCCTGCACCAATGCACCCCCACAACATGATGCTGCCACCCCCGTGCTTCACGGTTGGGATGGTGTTCTTCGGTTTGCAAGCCTCCTCCTTTTTCCTCCATACATAATGATGGTCATTATGGCCAAACAGTTCTATTTTTGTTTCATCAGACCAGAAGACATTTCTCCAAAAAGTAAGATCTTTGTCCCCATGTGCAGTTGAAAACCGTAGTCTGGCTTTTTTATGGCGGTTTTGGAGCAGTGGCTTCTTCCTTGCTGAGCGGCCTTTCAGGTTATGTCAATATAGGACTCGTTTAACTGTGGATATAGATACTTTTTACCTGTTTCCTCCAGCATCTTCACAAGGTCCTTTGCTGTTGTCCTGGGATTGATTTGTACTTTTCGCACCAAAGTCCGTTCATCTCTAGGAGACAGAACGCGTCTCCTTCCTGAGCGGAACGACAGCTGCGTGGTCCCATGGTGTTTATACTTGCGTACTATTGTTTGTACAGATGAACGTGGTACCTTCAGGCGTTTGGAAATTGCTCCCAAGGATGAACCAGACTTGTGGAGGTCTTCAATTTTATTTCTGAGGTCTTGGCTGATTTCTTTTTTATTTTCCAATGATGTCAAGCAAAGAGGCACTGAGTTTGAAGTTAGGCCTTGAAATACATCCCCAGGTACACCTCCAGTGGACTCAAATGATGTCAATTAGCCTATCAGAAGCTTCTAAAGCCATGGCATCATTTTCTGGAATTTTCCAAGCTGTTTAAAAGCACAGTCAATTTAGTGTATATAAACTTCTGACCCACTGGAATTGTGATACAGTGAATTATAAGTGAAATAATCTGTCTGTAAACAATTGTTGGAAAAATGACTTGTGTCATGCACAAAGTAGATGTCCTAACCGACTTGCCAAAACTATAGTTTGTTAACAAGTAATTTGTGGAGTAGTTGAAAAACAAGTTAGGTTGGAGTCTAAGTGTATGTAAACTTCCGACTTCAACTGTATATATAGCCTATACCTATATAAATAAAATAATGAATGTAGTGAAATACAGGTTTGAACTGCTGTAAAAAGCACTACATGTAAGGGCTGTCGTCGGAAGAAGACCAAAATGTAGCGGAGTTAGTGTTCAACATATTTAATTATTTCCGTAACACTATTCAAACAAAACAAGGAACTGACAGCCAACACAGTCCTGTCAGGTGAAACACACTAAACAGTAACACGAACAGAAACAATTACCCACAAAACCCCAACGGAAAAACATGCACTTATGTGTGACTCCCAATCAACAGCAACGAACTTCAGCTGTGCCTGATTTGGGAGCCACACACGGCCCAAAACAAAGAAATACAAACACATAGAAACAGAACATAGAACGCCCACCCAATGTAACACCCTGGCCTAACCAAAATAAAGAACAAAAACCCCCTCTCTATGGCCAGGGCGTTACACTACATTTCAGAAAGAAAAGCAACAGTATCAGCAATATTGTGTACATTCAGAAAATAAATCTGAAAAATGCAGTATATCATGCATAACTAATTAGCTCATCTTTAGAAATGACTAGACTACTAGCAGAATAAACAGGTAGTTGTAGTGTGCAGGAGACCTGGTGAAAATGTGAGTTCTCTTATAGTCACTTGAGAGTAAAGAGAGGGAAATTGAATTTCCCTCTGAGTCCAACCAACATGAGGTTGAATCACATATGCCCCTCCCCATACACTAGGCTGAAAGTAACTTCACCTGGTGAGATTTTAAATAGATATTTTTTTAATGTTTTTTTCCATAGTGTGTTAGTCAATGCCAGAACCATTGTTTTACAAGTTTTAGTTGTGAAGTTTAAAGGAGCTCTTCTCAGGTCATAAAACAGAAAGGAGCTGAAATATTACACACACACAGCCAAGTGAGCCTGGTGCAGAGCTATAACAACCTACTGCCTCAGGTGACATCATCTCTCCTCTGCTCTCATCCTTCTAGACCTATCTGCTGCCTTTGATACTGTGAACCATCAGATCCTCCTCTCCACCCTCTCCGAGTTGGGCATCTCCGGCGCGGCCCACGCTTGGATTGCGTCCTACCTGACAGGTCACTCCTACCAGGTGGCGTGGCGAGAATCTGTCTCCGCACCACGTGCTCTCACCACTGGTGTCCCCCAGGGCTCTGTTCTAGGCCCTCTCCTATTCTCGCTATACACCAAGTCACTTGGCTCTGTCATATCCTCACATGGTCTCTCCTATCATTGCTATGCAGACGACACACAATTAATCTTCTCCTTTCCCCCTTCTGATAACCAGGTGGCGAATCGCATCTCTGCATGTCTGTCAGACATATCAGTGTGGATGACGGATCACCACCTCAAGCTGAACCTCGGCAAGACGGAACTGCTCTTCCTCCCGGGGAAGGACTGCCCGTTCCATGATCTCGCCATCACGGTTGACAACTCCATTGTGTCCTCCTCCCAGAGTGCTAAGAACCTTGCCGTGACCCTGGACAACACCCTGTCGTTCTCCACTAACATCAAGGCGGTGACCCGATCCTGTAGGTTCATGCTCTACAACATTCGCAGAGTACGACCCTGCCTCACACAGGAAGCGGCGCAGGTCCTAATCCAGGCTCTTGTCATCTCCCGTCTGGATTACTGCAACTCGCTGTTGGCGTGGCTCCCTGCCTGTGCCATTAAACCCCTACAACTCATCCAGAACGCCGCAGCCCGTCTGGTGTTCAACCTTCCCAAGTTCTCTCACGTCACCCCGCTCCTCCGCTCTCTCCACTGGCTTCCAGTTGAAGCTCGCATCCGCTACAAGACCATGGTGCTTGCCTACGGAGCTGTGAGGGGAACGGCACCTCCGTACCTTCAGGCTCTGATCAGGCCCTACACCCAAACAAGGGCACTGCGTTCATCCACCTCTGGCCTGCTCGCCTCCCTACCTCTGAGGAAGCACAGTTCCCGCTCAGCCCAGTCAAAACTGTTCACTGCTCTGGCACCCCTATGGTGGAACAAGCTCCCTCACGACGCCAGGACAGCGGAGTCAATCACCACCTTCCGGAGACACCTGAAACCCCACCTCTTTAAGGAATACCTAGGATAGGATAAAGTAATCCTTCTAATCCCCCCCCTTAAAAGATTTAGATGCACTATTGTAAAGTGGTTGTTCCACTGGATATCATAAGGTGAATGCACCAATTTGTAAGTAGCTCTGGATAAGAGCGTCTGCTAAATGACTTAAATGTAAATGTAAATGTACCCCTGATATGGTGATATTACTGTAAACAAGGAGGAGCTATAACAACCTACCCCTTATTTAAAATGGTGATGTTACTATAAACAAGGAGGAGCTATAACAACCTACCCCTGATTTTAAAGGGTGATATTACTGTAAACAAGGAGGAGCTATAACAACCTACCCCTGATTTTAAATGGTGATATTACTGTAAACAAGGAGGAGCTATAACCTACCCCTGATATGGTGATATTACTGTAAACAAGGAGGAGCTATAACAACCTACCCCTGATATGGTGATATTACTGTAAACAAGGAGGAGCTATAACAACCTATCGATGATTTTAAATGGTGATATTACTGTAAACAAGGAGGAGCTATAATAACCTACTCCAGATCTTAAATGGTGATGTTAATGTAAACAGAGCTGTAAGAACCTACCCCTGATTTTAAGTCGTGATATTACTGTAAACAGAGCTATAAGAACCTTTCCCTGATTTTAAATGGTGATGTTACTGTAAACAAGGTGACAATGGGCTTTTTTTTTTAAATACAGCGAATAGTTTAATATCAAAAAAGGGTAACATAATCCATAAATCCATTTAAAGAATGTTTTTGAATCTTAATCAACTGAAAACATTGTACAGATCAAGCGAGAATAATAGCCTGATTTATGAACAGTGTCAAATCAAGTGGGGTCAAACACAACAAGCAACATCCATGATTAAAATAAATAACAATAGGAACTCAAACATGAGGGTATATCAAACAATCAAAGAGCAAACATTATCATCATTACATTCTAAGAGCTCAAATACATTCACACATTACACTAACATAACATGAAGAAAAACAAAACTACCTGTAGGTCCATAGATTTATAATAACAATACACTGTAAACTTAACTTGAACAAAAGTGCAATCATATTGAAATGGGTTGAAATAAATTACTAGGTTATTTAGAACATAAAATAAATAGATACATCTATTCTACTTGGTGTATGTTATAATAAAGTACATTCAAACAGTAGGTCCTAATAGATGAGGTAACCTAGCCTGATGACTCAAACTACATTCTTCCTGCTGCTTTGTCGTTCACTACATACTTTAGTCTGAATAGGGTTAGGGTTATTATTGAAGTTGTTGGAGGTGACGAGGGGCATGACGGGCGTTGTACAAACAATGTCTTCAGCGATTGGATTGTCTCTAACCAATCAGAGTAAAAGCCAATGATGAATTTTCAAACTGCTGTTTTACCCACGTGTGTTCTAGCTCTGACTCAACCCATCGTTACCGGACAAATCAGATGGCCCAGAATGTGTTGACATTCGGTGAAAGGTTGGGGAGGTACTCAAATCCAGAATCACTGCGAAGAAGAAACTAACGTCCTTGGGCGTGGCGTAACGTTTGGCAAGGAGTTTGGGTAGCCAGGTAACCTACCTCATTTCACAACACTCCCCTACAAGAGGTCATCATTCTCTGAAACCTAAAATGCCATTTCGAATACCTCTAAACAGCATTAACCATATCATGGCTTGTATAATGCATGTGTTAATTAGCTTATTTATGACTGTGTAAGAATGACTTAACAAGGTCCAACATCCAGGCTCAGTAACAACAGGTGCTCCAGTCCTCAACAAAAACAGCTGTCAGCTACAGTGCATATAAGCACGGTCAGCAACAACAGACAGATGTTTACACAATGCTCCTAAGAGGGTCCTGCTCGTCTGCTGTGGTTGTCAACACTGCTTGCCTGCAACCTGCCAGATAGAATGTGAAGGTTACTATACTGTACTACAGTGAATCTAAAAGGACGTTCTCCATAAACATTCCTGAGCTCCAAGACATACGCTGCTCACAGTTTATTTGATAAAAGTCAGAACCATATATAGAGTTGATGACTCAATTCATTCCATTTGTCTTACTAAGAATATTAAAATAAAGATATTACATATTACAGATAATCTTGTACGGACTCACCTTTTTTCTTTTGAAGCTCGACACAGCCAAAGATGACTAAAAGGGAAATGATTAGGAATACTGGAATGGCAACAGCCCACGGGGATGTCCTCTTGTCATCTGGAAGGTGAAACATGAAATTCCAGTGAGCATGTGTTTGGAGAGACAGCATTTACTCAGAAGAGAAAGACGAGTTATTTTACATCCTTCCTTTTTAATGCATTCAGTTTGAATAACATGTTGACATCATGTTCTGTCCCATCTATCCAATCATATCATCCATCATGTAGCTTCCCTGAGGATCTGGAAACTACCCAGAACTCAACACAGCACTTGACTACAGTGTGATTTTAAAAGGGAGTGACTCGTGATGCTTTACCATGGTAGTCAACATGAAACCCAACAGGTGAGATAAGATTACTAACAGCACTAATAGCATCACAACATTAGCCTTTTGGAACCAGCCTGAAATCGCTGCGTTCTGTTCACAGGAAACAGAATGTTGCACTATTGCACGATGATGCTGGTCACAAGGCTATCACAACATGTCCCTGGGGATGATGTAGCCTGTTAAATAGAACGCCAAATTAATGTATCTAAATGTAAATGTTTACTATTAACATCATGAATTTGGCAAACTATTTAAAAGGCTAGGGATGATGTTGTTTTCAAGTTGGACCGTTCTGTACTGACACGCTAAAAGAGTACGGTTTAGAAGTATATAATAGGTCAACATTACATACCCTCTTCAACCTCCCTCTCTCCACTCTCTCCAGGGAGAATAGGAAGCGGGACCCGCTCGTGTCTCTGTGTCCTCATCCCATTGTTTACGATACAGTCCACGTATCCACCTGAGCCTGGCAACAGTTGGAGGGTGATGTTGCTAATGGCTGTGACAGTTTGGTCTTTGTTAATGACAGTCCAGTTGTTAGGTGTCTTTATGGGTACTGCTGCAGAAATGTTCCATTGGATCCAAGGTGCTGGTTTACCCGTGGCAGAGCAGCTGACCACAACTTCCATGTCTGCTTTAGATTCAGTGCTGGGGACTTTTTGCATTGTGGCTCTCACTTCAGATACACCTTTGAATAGATGAAACAGGGAATATTAGATCATATTGATTTTATTTATATTACTTATTTTATCAGGCAGATCAATTAAGAACTGCTTTCAAAATATGTATCATGTTTTCATATATGGTTTGACACCAGCCAATTTTCCTTATTAATGCATGCAGAGTTCATGGTCTTTCTGAAAGTTTTGGGATTCAGACATTTTTTAAATCCTGCCAGTGATGTAACAATGCCAATATGGTGATTTATAGTTGCAGTTAACTGGTGTTCTAAAGCATAGTGTTTCTATTCTCCTAATAAAACCCCTAATAAACCTTTACACCGCCCATACTGTATTATTCAGATATCATGCCTTAGCAAATGTCCTGCTGTAAAGGGTGAAAAGGATTATTCTATATTACCTGTATTGGTTTTGCTTATAAATGTATTAGTGAAGCATCTACAGTGCATTCGGAAAGTATTCAGACTGCTTCCCTTTTTTCAAATGTTGTTATGTTACAGATTTATTCTTAAACGGAGTAAATAAAAAAAGTTCATCAATCTACACACAATACCCCATAATGACAAAGCAAAAACATGTTTAGACATTTTTGCAAATATAAAAAATTACTTTAATATCACATTTGTTTTATTTAAAATGTAATCCATTTTAGAATAAGGCTGTAACGTAACAAAATGTGCAAAAAGTCAAGGGGTCTGAATACTTTCCGAATGTAGTGAAGGTATTGCTTATGAAGTCTTTATGAATGCTCGATAAGAGGAAACCCCCAGTGACTTTCACTTCTATTCCAGTACCAGCACACCTGATTCAACTAGGTCTAATCCAGGGCTGGATAATTAGTTGACCAAATGTGCTTGTACCTGTGCTGATTTACGATTATTATTTTGAGTTACAATATCACTTACATTAAAATATAACTTAAACTGAATAGAGAACAATAGAGGTAAGCCCTAAAACTGTTGTTATTCAGTGCATTAAATACCTTGAACCTGAAGACACGTCTGCTTGCGTATTGAACCACTCGGGTAAACATTGAAGGAGCAAATATAGCAGGCTTCGTCCGCCCATGTTACATTCTTCACCGTAATAGACGTAGAGTTGAGAGATGCCTCCGTGAAAACCACCTTGCCTCGGTGCGGGTCTATGATTTGAGCTCCAAACCGCTTGCTGTAGGTGGCCAGATTCTCCACCGAGTCGTCTTTGAACAGCCTCTGCCAGGTGACTTGCAGCACACCTGTCGAGTCCGCATGGGTGCAGGTATATGATGCGTCGGCATTGAAGTCAACCCTGGTGTCTCCTCTAGCTACGACGTTGACAGAGACGGCTACAAATGGAAGAAGGAATGTTTACAGGTGACTGAATAAAGTTTAGCCTACATACAATATAATCAATTACCTGTCAAACTTGGTAAATGTTGCTAACCTAACCTATATTATCTTATATGAGCAGAATCAACTCCTAGTCAGAAGCCATGGAAAACAATTTACCTTCAGAGTGCAGGCATAAGAGAATGAGAAAAGTCTTCATTCTCAGCTGGTGAATGTTGACTGAAGCTCATGGTTTCTCACGTTGTACCATATAATATATTGCTTCGTTAGTTGCACGTGAAGTGAGTCAGATTCACCGAAAGTGGAAGAATGCTTTTGGAAAGCCCTTAAATTGTTGATGCGGGAAGCCTAGAGAGTAGCCTAGTTCCCCAGTGGTTCCCGGCCGTAGCCAATTACAACGTGACATCTACTGTAAAATACATGACAAGGAAGAAGGAACTGTTAGTTCTTGTATTTTCTGTGGCTCACAGTAGGCTGAACCTTAATTTACATTTACATTTAAGTCATTTAGCAGACGCTCTTATCCAGAGCGACTTACAAATTGGTGCATTCACCTTATAATATCCAGTGGAACAACCACTTTACAATAGTGCATCTAAATCTTTTAAGGGGGGGGTTAGAAGGATTACTTTATCCTATCCCAGGTATTCCTTGAAGAGGTGGGGTTTCAGGTGTCTCCGGAAGGTGGTGATTGACTCCGCTGTCCTGGCGTCGTGAGGGAGCTTGTTCCACCATTGGGATGGCGTTAATGACGTCATAGCAAAAAAAATGAAATGGGAAATCTATTTAGCTATAGTTTGTTGACGTAACATTATTTTTGTTCACAGGCTCTGTGCCAATCTAAACTCCAATTTAGAGGCCATTACATCAAAGGCATCAACAGGCTACTACAACTACAGATAGTTCCGAACAAATTGGCTGCTTATGCTGCACCCCCAGAAACTATACTGAACAGAAATAAACTCAACATGCAACAATTTAATTATTTTACTGTGTTTCAGTTAATATAAGGAAATCAGTCAATTGAAGTAAATGTATTAGGCCCTAATCTATGGATTGACTGGGCAGGGGTGCAGCCATGGCTGGGCCTGGGAGGGCATAAACCCACCCAATGGCAGCCAGGCCCATGCCATTCAGAATGAGTTTTTCTCCACATAAGGGCTTTATTACAGACAGAAATACTCCTCTGTTTCATCAGCTATCTGGGTGGCTGGTCTCAAACGATCCCTCAGGTGAAGAAACTGAATGTGGAGGTCCTGGGCTGGAGTGGTTGCATGTGTTCTGCGGTTGTGAGGCTGGTTGGACGAACTGCCAAATTCTCTAAAATGACGTTGGCGGCGGCTTATGGTAGAGAAATGAACATTGATTGAGAAATCAAATGGAACCCTGTTTACAACTCTGTATCGAAAAGAAACAGACAGAAATACTCTATTACAGGGGGACAGCTTCCACCCTGAGCCATTAAAAAGAGGACTTCCTAGAAGCCAGTTTTTCAGACTGAGCCGTATATGCTATTCCAATGATGATTATCTAGAAAAAGCAGCGGAGATGCGCACTAGGTTTCTAAGAAGAGGCTATTCGCCACAATGTGTGGATGAAGCTCTTCATTTGGCATTGGGAAAAACACGAGATGAATTGTTACAAAAAAGACCAGCTAAAGCAAAAGAACACTCCGTTATGTTCACAACCACATATACTTTGAATTCGCGAAAAGTGGGAGGTGTGGTTAAGAAACATTGGCATATTTTATCATCGGACCCAGCTTTGCCGGCTGAATTCAAGAATCCACCACTCATTGTGTATAGGAGAGGTCGCAATTTGCGCGATAAATTGGTTCATGCAAACTGCCAGCCACGAAAGAAAATCAGCCAGGCTCTTTTACGCCCGCTACCAAATGGTAGCTATAAATGTAGAGGATGCGCACAGTGCAACAATATGATGAAGTGTGAATATTTCTGCCACCCACACACAGGAAAACGGTTTCAAATTAACGATATCATCACGTGCACCACCACCCATGTTATTTACATTATTAAATGTCCATGTGGGCTCTGCTATGTCGGTAAAACCTCCCGCTCTCTCAAACAGAGAATTAGTGAACATAAAAGTTCAATCAGGCGAAACGACAGGGATTATCCAGTCGCAGTACATTTTAATGACCAAAAGCATGACATTTCTACCTTTAGATTTTGTGGTATAGAGAAAGTCAAGATATCAGACAGGGGAGGTGATATTAATAATACTCTGAGCAAAAGAGAATGTTTTTGGATTTTCACCCTCCAGACATTATTTCCTAAAGGACTTAATGATGAAATGCCTATGTATGTTATGTTGTGAATTTAAATTATGTTCCTATTTAAGATTACTTTGTTTTTTCGTATGATGTACCCAATGATTAATGAAAACTTGCTATGTCCTCGTTGTGATTTTATGGACGTGTTCGGTACGTCTTGTCTATACACTTTTGTAATATTTGTGAAATGCATATTGTTATGTTTGGTAGCACTTATTTATTTTTCCTTTGCCTCCAACCCCTTTCCATACGTGGAACGGATGTGGGTGGGGCTAGGTCTACATAGAGGTGCTGTTTTCAGAAAATTCACAAAAGCTCTGACGAAGGCCGTTAGGCCGATACGTAAGCTTATTAAATATCAGTGATACTATCAAGAACAGTGTGCGGTTTCCTTTTTTCATTCATCCTGTTTCAACTGTTGCCATGCACCTGTAACAAGATTGCTCAGATGTGCGAGTGCCTTTTGAATCCAGAGAAATGAACATTAAATTCTCTGGCAACAGTTCTGATGGACATTCCTGCAGTCAGCATGTCAATTGCACACTCTCTCAACTTGAGACATCTGTGGCATTGTTGTGTGACACAGCTGCACATTTTAGTGGCCTTTTATTGTACAAGGTGCACCTATGTAATGATCATGCTGTTTAATCAGCTTCTTGATATGCCACACCTGTCAGGTGGATGGATTATCTTGGCAAAGTAGAAATGCTCACTAACAGGGATGTAAACAAATTTGTGCACAAAATTGGAGAGAAATAAGCTTGTTGTGCA
Source organism: Salmo salar (assembly GCF_905237065.1). Classification (NCBI taxonomy): domain Eukaryota; kingdom Metazoa; phylum Chordata; class Actinopteri; order Salmoniformes; family Salmonidae; genus Salmo; species Salmo salar. The sequence continues at coordinate 30,876 of NW_025550373.1, read as the reverse complement.
TATGTAAAACTTCTGGGATTTTTTATTTCAGCTCATCAAACATGGGACCAACACTTTACATGTTGCGTTTTCATATTTTTGTTCAGTATAAATAGGCCTACACTTGATGAACAGTACATTTCAGTCAATCTGCATTAAAAAAAACATTTTACAATGTGAGAAATGATGACTCTGTGTTATGGGAATAAGGTGAACATTTTATGAGTCAGACATTTTAAATCCATTACAGTAGTATGTGTGTGTCATAGGGGTTTAGAGTTTTCACAACATGCTTCTCACATTAAGTGCTGTTCTGGTAATTGTGTCAGCAGGAAGTTACCAGATTCTTCTCCTGGTGGTTGCTGGTCTCCATTGTTAGTCTGGTGTTAGGGGTTGTGGGATTTCCTCTTCCTAGGAGATGTGTAGTGACTGACTGTGTCTGAATGTCATAGCAAAAGGGGGAAGTCCACTGCCCCAGTGGGTAGAAGACACGAGTTGCATTACACAAGTGAAACTGAAAGTGTTAAAGATAGTTATGAATTTATTCATTGAAAGTGATGTTAACCTTACTATAACCAGTGGTGTAAAAAAGACTTTGAAGTACTACTTAAGTTGTTTTTTTGGGTATCTGTACTTTACTATTTATATTTTTGACTCCACTACATTCCTAAAGAAAATGTTATTTTTACTCCATACATTTTCCCTGACACTCAAAAGTACCTGTTACAGGACAGGAAAAGTGTCCGATTCACACAGTCCCACCATCCCTGGTCATCCCGACTGCCTCTGATCTGGCGGACTCACTAAACACACACGCTTCGTTAGTAAATGATGTCTAAGTGTTGGAGTTTGCCCCTGGCTATCCTTAAATAAACAAGAAAATGGTGCCGTCTGGTTTACATATATTTTAGGAATTGAAATTTACTTTTGATACTTAAACCAAAATACTCTAACACTTTTACTGAAGTAGTTTTTTGCTGGTTCACTTTTACTTGAGTCATTTTATACACTGCTCAAAAAAATAAAGGGAACACTTAAACAACACAGTTAGATTTGTATATCATTTGTTTTTATCTTAATTGTAATGGTACATTTTATTAAATTATAGACGTGTATTAATCCCATCGTTCTGTTATTTTACCATTTACATTCTAGCTGGGAGTAGCCTAAGGGTGGCAGGTAGCCTAGCAGTTAAGGGCATTGGGCCAATAACCGAAAAGTCGCTGGTTCGAATCCTAGAGCCAACTCCAGGGTCACTGTCAATAATGGCTGATCTCTGGCTGTGACCCCACTATCTGAGGGTGTCTCAGGGGGAGTGGCCCAACAGAAGGTCTGAGGGTTACTGTAGAAAATAATGAAGGAGGAACCATCCTGACTGGAGGGTTATTACAGTACTCTGGCCACTTTCAGCAGCCTCTGTGGTAACTGAGTGTTGTACTGAATCCAATTCCAGGAAAGGAGGAGCAGTCAAAAGTAGACACTCCTTATCTGATATCACTGTAAACTTTGATATCCTATGATTGTTTAAAGGGTGTTGGAATGTGTACGAGGAGTCATCTGGTGAAAGGGTTGCCGGTTAAAATCCCAGGTCAGATGAGACAAACTTCTCCAGGGGCACTGTGTGTGTGTGTGTAAAATTGTGTGCATGTGTGTGTAGTTTCCATAGAAACCCCTAACGGGAAATTGCGTAAAAAGGTGTGTTTTAACCCGAACATCAGATCCAAAACATGTTCATTATATCTTGGGAAGTACCTGTCTCATATTCTGGTTGGCTGGTGTGGTCTTATGTTACTGTGGTGACATTGATACATGTGAACCTGTCTCACTCAACCAGAGGACGATTCCAGCTGCAGCTCACTTATCTAATGTACATAACAACAGATAGTGAAAAGACAAAGATGATAACATTTTCTGAAACACATATTTCTTAACAGTTGATGTAGTCTAGAGTACAGAATAGACTATATAAGGTCTGTTACAAACACAACGGTAAAAAATCTAAAGTATGGAGAGAATTCAGTACAATCAGGTGACGCAAGGCTCTTACATAAATATAAAGCCTTCTCATATGTCATCAGAAAGGACACTTTTCTGGAATTTTTACTTCAGAAATGTTGCATCACTATCCGTTCATTGCACTGTGACAGTCCTTTTTTAAATGCAGCACAGCGACACCTAGTGGAACTGTAGTTATAATTTCCTTTTTGTTTCTTAAAAAAAACATAGGAATTCAAATGAAGGATTTTAATAATGCATGTTGCTGTGGAGGTGACAGACACTCATGGCCCTTCTCTACTGTTCAGCTACACTAAAACCAGAGGGAGCCATAGTAATACTATGGTTCCTACTGGTGCTACATACACACACACACATACACACAGTGGGGGAAAAAGTATTTGATCCCCTGCTGATTTTGTACGTTTGCCCACTTACAAAGAAATGATCAGTCTATAATTATAATAGTAGGTTTATTTGAACAGTGAGAGACAGAATAACAACAAAAAAATCCAGAAAAACGCATGTAAAAAATGTTGTAAAATGATTTGCATTTTAATGAGGGAAATAAGTATTTGACCCCTCTGCAAAACATGACTTTGTACTTGGTGGCACAACCCTTGTTGGCAATCACAGAGGTCAGACATTTCTTGTAGTTGGCCACCAGGTTTGCACACATCTCAGGGGATTTTGTCCCACTCCTCTTTGCAGATCTTCTTCAAGTCATTAAGGTTTTGAGGCTAACGTTTGGCAACTCGAACCTTCAGCTCCCTCCACAGATTTTCTATGGGATTAAGGTCTGGAGACTGGCTAGGCCACTCCAGGACCTTAATGTGCTTCTTCTTGAGCCACTCCTTTGTTGCCTTGGCCGTGTGTTTTGGGTCATTGTCATGCTGGAATACCCATCCACGACCCATTTTCAATGCCCTGGCTGAGGGAAGGAGGTTCTCACCCAAGATTTGACGGTACATGGCCCCGTCCATCGTCCCTTTGATGCGGTGAAGTTGTCCTGTTCCCTTAGCAGAAAACCACCCCCAAAGCATAATGTTTCCACCTCCAGGTTTGACGGTGGAGATGGTGTTCTTGGGGTCATAGGCAGCATTCCTCCTCCTCCAAACACGGCAAGTTGAGTTGATGTCAAAGAGCTCCATTTTGGTCTCATCTGACCACAACACTTTCACCAGTTGTCCTCTGAGTCATTCAGATGTTTATTGGCAAACTTCAGATGGGCATGTATATGTATTCTTGAGCAGGGGGACCTTGTGGGTGCTGCAGCATTTCAGTCCTTCACGGCGTAGTGTGTTACCAATTGTTTTTTTGGTCACTATGGTCCCAGCTGCCTTGAGATCATTGACAAGATCCTCCCGTGTAGTTCTGGGCTGATTCCGTACGGCGTCAGAAAGTGGGCGCAGACTGTCACCGCAGTGAGGCCCCGGTGTTCGCACCGGGGAACAGGGTCTGGCTCTCAACCCGAAACCTACCCCTCCGCCTGCCCTGCCGGAAGCTGGGTCCGCGGTTTGTGGGGCCGTTTAAAGTCCTGAGGAGAGTGAACGAGGTATGTTATAGGTTAAAGCTTCCCCCACATTACCGCATTAACCCCTCGTTCCATGTGTCTCTCCTCAGGCCGGTGGTGGCTGGCCCGCTCCAGGAGTCAGAGGTGCAGGAGGTTCCTCCGCCCCCTCTGGACATTGAGGGGGCCTCGGCGTACGCCGTTCGATCCATCCTGGATTCGAGATGTCGGGTGAGGGGCCTTCAGTACCTCGTGGACTGGGAGGGGTATGGTCCGGAGGAGAGATGCTGGGATCCGGTGGAGGATGTGTTAGATCCTTCCCTGCTGAGAGAGTCTCCATCCGGATCGCCCTGCACCTCGTCCTCCGGGTCGTCCCCAAGGCCGGTGTCAACGCACTGCTGGAGCCGCCCGTCGGGGGGGTACTGTCACGACTTCTGCCGAAGTCGATGCCCCTCCTTGTACTGATGGTGCTCGGCAATCGACGTCACCGGTCTTCTAGCCATCATTGATCCAATTTTCATTTTCCATTGGTTTTGTCTTGTCTTCCTACACACCTGATTCCAATCCCATTAATTACATGCTGTGTATTTAACCCTCTGTTTTCCCCTCATGTCTTTGTCGGAGATTGTTTGGTGTTATTATGTTCGTGTATTTTGTATAGGTGTGCGACGGGTATGTTTACCCATGTTTTCTTTATGTACGCTGAGATTGGAGTTTGTTTTAAAAATATATTAAACCACTCCAATTATATTAAGTTGGTTCCTCCTGCGCCTGACACCTACACACACAACAGTGACAGGGGTAAATTAAGGAAGACATCCTCTTCTGCAAACCACTGGAAACCAGGATAACAGGAGAGGATATTTTTAAAGTACTGGACAACTTTGTGACATCAAATGGACTTTGGTGGTCAAGATGTGTTTGTATCTGTATTGATGGTGCAAAAGCCATGACAGGGAGACATAGTGGAGTGGTAAAGCGCGTGCAAGGAGTTGCTCCCGATGTTACTTGGGTACACTGCAGCATCCACCGAGAGGCTCTTGCTGCAAGAGGATTCCTGACAGTTTGAAAGACGTTTTGGACACTACAGTGAAAATGGTTAACTTTGTTATTGCAAGGCCCCTGAATTCTCGTGTATTTTCTGCATTATGCAATGATATGGGCAGCGACCAAGTAACGCTTTTACAACAGACAGAAGTGCACCGGTTATGAAGGGGCAAAGTATTGACAAGTTTTTTTTAATTGAGAGACGAGCTTAAAGATCTCTTTACTGAGCATCATTTTCACTTGTCTGACCGCTTGCATGATGATGAGTTTTTCACATGACTGGCCTATCTGGGTGATGTTTTTTCTCACCTGAATGATCTGAATCTAGGATTACAGGGACTCTCCGCAACTATATTCAAGGTGCGGGACAAAATTGAGGCTATGATTAAGAAGTTGGAGCTCTTCTCTGTCTGCATTAACAAGGACAACACACAGGTCTTTCCATCATTATATGATTTTTTTGTGTGCAAGTGAACTCAAGCTTATGGACAATGTCAAATGTGATATAGCGAAGCACCTGAGTGAGTTGGGTCCACAATTACGCAGGTCCTTTCCCGAAACAGGTGACACAAATAACTGGATTCGTTATCCCTTTCATGCCTTGCCTCCAGTCCACTTACCGATATCTGAACAAGAGAGCCTCATCAAAATTGCAACAAGCGATTTTGTGAAAATGTAATTTAATCAGAAGCTACTGCCAGATTTCTGGATTGTGCTGCGCTCAGAGTATCCTGCCTTGGCAAATCGTGCTGTTAAAACCTCTTACATCTAGACGTTCCACTAGCGGAACACCTGCTCCAATATCCAATGATGGGCGTGCTGCGAATTACAAATTCCTCAAAAATACAAAAACTTCCATTTTTCAAACATATGACTATTTCACAGCATTTTAAAGACAAGACTCTCCTTTATCTAACCACACTGTCTGATTTCAAAAAGGCTTTACAGCGAAAGCAAAACATTAGATTATGTCAGCAGAGTACCCAGCCAGAAATAATCAGACACCCATTTTTCAAGCTAGCATATAATGTCACAAAAACAAAACCACAGCTAAATGCAGCACTAACCTTTGATGATCTTCATCAGATGACACACCTAGGACATTATGTTATACAATACATGCATGTTTTGTTCAATCAAGTTCATATTTATATCAAAAACCAGCTTTTTACATTAGCATGTGACGTTCGGAACTAGCATACCCCCCGCAAACCTCCGGTGAATTTACTAAATTACTCACGATAAACGTTCACAAAAAACATAACAATTATTTTAAGAATTATAGATTCAGAACTCCTTTGTGCAATCGAGGTGTCCGATTTTAAAATAGCTTTTCGGTGAAAGCACATTTTGCAATATTCTGAGTAGATAGCCCAGCCATCATGGCTAGCTATTTAGACACCCACCAAGTTTAGCCCTGACCAAACTCCGATTTACTATTACAAAAGTTTGATTACCTTTGGTGTTCTTCGTCAGAATGCACTCCCAGGACTGCTACTTCAATAACAAATGTTGGTTTGGTTAAAAATAATCCATCGTTATATCCAAATAGTGGCGTTTTGTTCGTGCGTTCAAGACACTATCCGAAGTGTAAATAAGGGTCACGAGCATGGCGCAATTCGTGACAAAAGATTTCTAAATATTCCATTACCGTACTTCGAAGCATGTCAACCGCTGTTTAAAATCATTTTTCTCGTAAAAAAGCGATAATATTCCGACTGGAAATCTGCGTTTAGGTAAACAGACGAAAGAAAACAAAGCATGAGGTCGACTCGGGCACGCGCCTGAGTCTCACAGTACTGTAACCAGCCACTACCCAAACGCGCTACTTTTTTTCAGCCAGAGCCTGCAAAGCCACGATTCAGCTTTTTGCCGCCTTCTGAGAGCCCATGGGAGCCGTAGGAAGTGTCACGTAACAGCAGAGATTCTCTGTAATGGATAGAGATAATCAAGAAGGGCAAGAAATTGTCAGACAGGGCACTTCCTGCATGGAATCTTCTCAGGTTTTGGCCTGCCAAATGAGTTCTGTTATACTCACAGACACCATTCAAACAGTTTTAGAAACTTTGGAGTGTTTTCTATCCAAAGCTAATAATTATATGCATATTCTAGTTTCTGGGCAGGAGTAATAATCAGATTAAATCGGGTACGTTTTTTATCCGGCTGTGAAAATACTGCCCCCTAGCCATAACAGGTTAAGACCAATTCCCTTTGCAACCACATACCTATGTGAGAGTGGATTCTCGGCCCTCACTAGCAAGTAAACTAAATACAGACTGTGTGGGAAATGATTTAAGACTGAGACTCTCTCCAATACAACCCAACATTGCAGAGCTATGTGCATCATTTCAAGCACAATCTTCTCAATATCCTGTGGTGAGTTATTCACAATTTTTGATTAACAAATAAGATTTTACATGTAAGATGGCTAAATAAAGAGCAAAATTATTGATTATTATTATTATTTGTGCCCTGGTTCTATAAGATCTCTTTGTCACAACCCAGATCGTGGGAAGTGACAAACTCAACTCATTCTTATGTTTAATAAATGTATCGTATAGTGTGTGTGTGTGTGTGTGTGTGTGTGTGTGTGTGTGTGTGTGTGTGTGTGTGTGTGTGTGTGTGTGTGTGTGTGTGTGTGTGTGTGTGTGTGTGTGTGTGTGTGTGTGTGTGTGTGTGTGTGTGTGTGTGTGTGTGTGTGTGTGTGTGTGTGTGTGTGTGTGTGTGTGTGTAGCCTGCATTACTGTGCGTTTTCTTGTTTTGTTTGTTTCAGTGTTCTATATTAAAAGTTAAAATGAGCACTCAACCCGCTGCGCCTTGGTCCCTTTCATACGACGACCGTTACAATCTCAGATCTGTTCATGCTCTCTTGCCAGCTCTTTGTCACTCATAGTTACACCATTGACATTTAGTTGGCAAGAGAGCACAAACATATCTTGTACCTGTAGTCTACCACATATTTCTGAGGCCCATAGTTCTCTATATGAATTGTAGATCAGATTGTTATTTGAGATTGAACTTACAGTATATTATTACAGTACCTCCATAACAAAGTAATTGATTCATTCAATGACCAAATATGTGAAATACTTTCCTATTAACAAGGTAATAAGAATATCTTACTTGAGATGACATTTCCTTATGATTATTCCAACAAGGACTGCGACGGCTACAAATCCTGCAAAGGCTGTTGTCATGAAATGGAAAGGACGTAAGAATGAAAGTTTGTTTGTGTCATGGGAACCTGAAAAAGAAAAGGGAAGAACTCATTGGGATCCTATATGACTTGTTTCTCTTCCTCCACTCTGGTCATTTACATTGTTGACAGATGCTCAATTTGAAGACTATGATATAGTCCATTTCACTTGGACTGAGATGGTAGAGATGACTGAATGAGACCAAACATTCACAGTACAAGCTACATGTGACACGCAAACCAAACACTTACCATTGACAGAAATATTGAGATACAAAAGATGTGTTCCTCCATTATCTACACAATCACAGGTGTAGTTCCCTTCATCAGATGGTTGTATGTTGGTGATGTGTAGAAACACTCTGTCATTCTCTGTCTGTAGTGTGACTCTGGGGTCACAAGTGCTGTTTGTAACATTTTTGTCAAACCGAAGAGACACTTGACACTCATTCCCACCACGTATCACTCTATCTATCTTACATATTACAAACGTCATGTCATGACTGGTTTGGTTTGGACAGGTAAGAGTGCCCAAATCTGCTCCTGTTTCCAAATGAATCTCTGTAAACATGAAGGGAAATGGGTTGTGAGTATATTGTTTCATTTTAAATGTTTGTTTTGCATTGACTATCATTACAATTGCAATGCACAGTTTGTTGTATAAGAGAAAGGTGTATAAAAAAAGAGAGAATATTCCGACACAAATTTTGCTTATCTAAATGCAGTTCAGATTGTGCTGAGAGGTAATGCTAATGCCATTAACATTTCACTAATGAAATGTGAGGACAGGACCTCTTTCCTTTTTCAGTGTTGTACAAACTATACATGCATGCTGTGTGTTTGATAAAAGGACATGTCTTACCTTCAAAGGCTGTGCACACACCCCACACCAGCTGAAGCAGAGAAAGCCCGAATGCACATCTTCCACACATAATGACCAACTGCAGAACCAAATGTTAGTCCAATATTTTCTGCTCAGACCGACAGCAGAACAAAAGACAAACCAAAGTGATGGTCCTTTGACAGGTTTGAAACAGTTACATGATCTGGTGCTATCTGAGAGGAGGAAGTGGTGCTGTGTGAGTGTATTCTAAGTGTGACTTTCACAATGATAATACATCTCTTGGACTGTGTCTAGGGGCTCTGCAGTGCAACCACCACATATAATAATAAACTACATGTCAAGAGGTCATCTTCCTGCTCCAGCAACAATGATAGATGATAGACACCACAAGACTAAGGGGGGTTATATCATGTGTATGTAAGTGATGGTTATTTGTATTTGTATTTATTATGGATCCCCATTAGCTGCTGCCTTGGCAGCAGCTACTCTTCCTGGGGTCCAGCAAAATTAAGGCAGTTTATACAATTTTAAAAACATTACAATACATTCACAGACTGTGTGTCCTCAGGCCCCTACTTCACCACTGCCACATATATACAGTACAAAGTCCATGTGTACGTGTGTCTATAGTGGGTATGCTATCGTGTGTGTGTGTGTGTGTGTGTGTGTGTGTGTGTGTGTGTGTGTGTGTGTGTGTGTGTGTGTGTGTGTGTGTGTGTGTGTGTGTGTGTGTGTGTGTGTGTGTGTGTGTGTGTGTGTGAATGCATGTGTCTATGTTTGTGTTGCTTCACAGTCTCCGCTGTTCCATTAGGTGCTTTTTTTAATCTGTTTTTTAAATCAAATTTTACTGCTTGCATGAGTTGCTTGATGTGGAATAGTGTTAGATCTGGTCCTCCAGGTTAATAACAGGAAATTAACCTACCCAGTGCTATGTTAATGATATTACAAATTATTATTATCATTCAATTATTACCTTGTATATACCAATGCCTTATTGATACATTTGCAACAGGGCAATAAAGTTCTGGGGCCTCATTTATAAACCCTTCATACTTATAAAATGGACTGTGCTCCAGTAGGGGTACGTGGGTACAATCACCTATGTGCTTGTCACGACTTCCACCGAAGGTGGTTCCTCTCCCTGTTCGGGCGGCGCTCGGCGTCGCCGGCCTACTAGCCATCACCGATCCTTTTTTCCTTTTCCGTTTGTTTTGTCTGTGGTTCTTTCACACCTGGTTTCATTTGCCTTCATTTCTGTGTGTATAATTACCCCTGTTGCCTGCCTAGGTTTGTGTGGGATTATTTCTTGTGATGTTGCTCATTAAGGTTGTGCCTTATTTGTTTTCACGTATTTATACCAAGTGTGTATACGTTTAGGAGCGTTGTTTTTTCCCCCTCCTTCCGTGAGTAACTGGTTTCTCTGTTGTCGAGGGCGTTTATTTTGGTATTGTACCTGACCTGTATGTTTGTGGACTTGCCTATTAAATAACGCATCTCGGACATCTCTGCTCTCCTGCGCTTGACTCCTTCACCTACCTCTAAACACACGCTCGTCACAGTGCTGTAATAATTGCATTTATTGCGCTATAACCTGTGAGTTAATTTGCCTTGACACCGTGATATAAAGGCCGAGATAATAAGAAGACACAGTGGCAGAATAAATTAAACCACACTTTTGTTTAATTACAAAACCGGAGAGCTACATCTATCTGGTGAAGTCTACAAATGTCAGAATGTGCGCAACTGGTTTAAGGGAAGTCAGGTGCAGGAGAGCAGAGAAGGGTGATAACAGGTGCACTTTATTCAGGCCCAAGGAAAAGGGCGAATAACGCACAAAGTACACCACAGGTACAATGAACAAAAACACGGGTAAAACACATACCCGGCGCAAACCAGTCTGATGCGAAACACACGTAACAAACAATTCCCCCCACAGACATGGGGGAAACAGAGGGTAATATAAAATTAGTCTGATGAGGGAATGTATACCAGGTGTGCGGGAAAACAAGACAAAACAAATGGAAAATTAAAGGTGGAGCGGCAATGGCTAGAAGACCGGTGACGTCGACCGCCGCCCGAACAAGGAGAGGGACCGACTTCCACTATTCCAGCACCATTTCAACATCAACATCTAATCACCTATGCTTAGTCTAATAGTGATAACTAAAAGATATCCAGAACCATTTAGTCCAATCAACGTAAGCTAAATATGCAGTAGCTGTCCATAGGACTGTTTTTTGTGTGTGTGAGTGTGCATGCAAGTAGAAAAAACATGTTGACTCACCCTACTTGTAGAGAAACGCCAATGCCATCCTCCTCTTTCATGTTGCTTAAATGGTCTATGACTCTGTCATACAGTACACGCTTTTAGTTTTTGTCCTAGGCTACCTAGCTAAAATACTTGCTCACTAGACTAACTTCCTTTCATGGACAACAATACACCAGGCCAGCTAGTTAACATTAACCTAATACATCTAGCTACATGTTGAACTTCCATCCTCTCAAGCCAGGGGCACAATATATTAATTAATGGTTGGATCACAATCTCTGTTATAATCATTGGCCTGTATGGAGAATTGAGTAAAACCGCAACTCTAAATCTCCATCCATGGCTAATTTAGGAAAGGGCAGATTTTTAGCTAGCTAGTAGGCCAACCGGAGTACAAGAACACAACGAGATGCAACAATTCACGTTTTTTTCTGTCAATAAAGACGTTTGGCTTGTGATGTGATTGGTCTGAAGCCAAATCCAAACTGGATTCCCTTGACACGTTTATTTTATATTTTTGTGCACCAGGACCATTCACAGCTGAATGATGAGCATTTTCAGGTGGAGCTTTAACGCTCTTTCACGCACATACAGTTTCAAGACAGGTCTGATTTATAATGGGAAACATGCACGTGCGCAGTCTTCTCAGAAATGTCACACGCATATATTTAGTGTGAAATTTACGCAATGGTTATAAATGAGGCCCCTGTGGTTTGTGAGGGAGTCTGTGAGAGGATTTTGCAACTATAACATTTATGTCAACTGTGACTTTCGTTATCACACTGTAGCAATTTAAAGGTAACTGAATTCCAGTTAAGTAAGCAGAGATAATATACACCATCAGACCAAACACTGTGTAGAAACACTTTGACACTTATGCCTATGCTGTCTGCTCAGACTGAGTACAGAACTCAACGTCTATCCAACGTTAGTTGTTCAATAGAGAAATTAAGTAAAACTTGGGTTGACCAGTTATAATGGACCTTGAGAGCTGAGAGGAGGAAGTGGTGCTGTTTTTTAGCTTCTACCTGTCTTACTGTTTCACAGAAACACTTGGACCTCTGCTAGTGCATCTTAGTCTTTGCAATGCACCACAGAGAGGCCAAATTATTAACTACAGACACCTCAACAGGTCCACTTCCTTCTTTAGACACAAACAATGATAGATTCTGCACCACCATAAGGCTGAAGGGTTCTTATATTATATGAGCCTGATGTAGATAATGGTTTGTTTTCCTCTAGAGTGTACATGCTAGGTTAGATACATATAGTCCATACTGTATACATATTACTATAGAGGTCATGGATCTGTTTGGAAATGAAGTTTTAATGAAGGGTTTAGTTTTGTCGTTACATCTCTTCACTTAAACATGTCATTAATGAGGCCTACATGATTAATGGAGATGGAACATTGAAAGCAAGGAAAATACATTGTTTGAAGCATGTTGTGATGATGACTGTAAATCTCTACTGCTGTAGGTAATATCTTTTACAAATGCAATACACTTACACCATGGTGGAAATGCACATGATCACATCTGTCCACTGGAACATTGGTTCTACGTAACTGATATCATCTGTCCACAGGAACATTGGTTCTACGTAACTGATATCATCTGTCCACAGGAACATTGGTTCTACGTAACTGATATCATCTGTCCACAGGAACATTGGTTCTACGTAACTGATATCATCTGTCCACAGGAACATTGGTTCTACGTAACTGATATCATCTGTCCACAGGAACATTGGTTCTACGTAACTGATATCATCTGTCCACAGGAACATTGGTTCTACGTAACTGATATCATCTGTCCACAGGAACATTGGTTCTACGTAACTGATATCATCTGTCCACAGGAACATTGGTTCTACTTGGTTCTACGTAACATAATGTGCAGGATTCATACAGTAAGTGTTGATATTTACAGCAACAGAAGACGATCTACAGTAAAGGACCTATTCAGCCAGGTGTCAGTAACCAATCAATGGAACTATATAAAGTCAGTGTATCAGCTGTAAAAATAGGGGCATTACAGTAATCAAGATATACAGTAAATGGATATACTGTACAGTTGTATATCCAGGGCTGGTGAAATACTATTTAACCGCTAGTGATAGAAAAAAGTGTCTAATGCCCTGTTGTCATTGGTCAACAGTGCCAGAGGGTCAGGGGTTAGAATGTGTCAGCTGCAGAGTTGAGTAAAGCCCATTGTCTCTCCTTGTGAACGTGCAGTAGGGTTCAATGTCCTGTTGCTCCTCCTATAAAGACATTAACAATATGTCACCATATTACACTGTAAAATCTCATATGGGGCTGTGGAAATATTTGGAAATGTTGGAAAATTCAATTGAAAATATGAAAGAGCATAGTCTGCAGATGCCTTACGACTCCAGGTAACAGCAAGCAATAACAGCCCTGACAGTATTATAACTACAGGTAACAGAGTAAGCAACTACAGCCCTGACAGTATTATAACTACAGGTAACAGAACAAGCAACAACAGCCCTGACAGTATTATAACTACAGGTAACAGAACAAGCAACAACAGCCCTGACAGTATTATAACTACAGGTAACATCAAGCAACAACAGCCCTGACAGTATTATAACTACAGGTAACATCAAGCAGTAACAGCCCTGACAGTATTATAACTACAGGTAACAGAACAAGCAACAACAGCCCTGACAGTATTATAACTACAGGTAACAGCAAGCAGTAACAGCCCTGACAGTATTATAACTACAGGTAACAGAGCAAGCAACTACAGCCCTGACAGTATTATAACTACAGGTAACATCAAGCCATAACAGCCCTGACAGTATTATAACTACAGGTAACAGAACAAGCAACAACAGCCCTGACAGTATTATAACTACAGGTAACAGCAAGCAGTAACAGCCCTGACAGTATTATAACTACAGGTAACAGAACAAGCAACAACAGCCCTGACAGTATTATAACTACAGGTAACAGAGCAAGCAACTACAGCCCTGACAGTATTATGACTACAGGTAACAGAACAAGCAGTAACAGCCCTGACAGTATTATAACTACAGGTAACAGAGCAAGCAACTACAGCCCTGACAGTATTATAACTACAGGTAACATCAAGCAATAACAGCCCTGACAGTATTATAACTACAGGTAACAGAACAAGCAACAACAGCCCTGACAGTATTATAACTACAGGTAACATCAAGCAATAATAGCCCTGACAGTATTATAACTACAGGTAAGAGCAAGCAACAACAGCCCTGACAGTATTATAACTACAGGTAACATCAAGCAACAACAGCCCTGACAGTATTATAACTACAGGTAACATCAAGCAATAACAGCCCTGACAGTATTATAACTACAGGTAACATCAAGCAATAACAGCCCTGACAGTATTATAACTACAGGTAACATCAAGCAGTAACAGCCCTGACAGTATTATAACTACAGGTAACATCAAGCAATAACAGCCCTGACAGTATTATAACTACAGGTAACATCAAGCAATAACAGCCCTGACAGTATTATAACTACAGGTAACATCAAGCAATAACAGCCCTGACAGTATTATAACTACAGGTAACATCAAGCAATAACAGCCCTGACAGCCTTACGACTACAGGTAACATCAAGCAATAACAGCCCTGACAGAAAATAGTGTTGTTGCATCACCTCTTTAAAGGTGTACACTGCTTTCTGCTGTGTTTTCCCGCTGTGTAAAAGAAGAGAAGACCAGTGAATGAATGTAGCATAACATGGTTTTACACAGCAGATGCTTTCTGGAACAAAATGTTTCGTATGTGTGTGTTTGTGCGTGGCTGCGTGTATGATTTTTTCCGACACTCATTTTTGACAAGGCTGGAAGTGAGAAGCCTCAACAGTTCAGTTATTAGTGAGCTACAAGAACCTTATCGAGTCAGACTTGAATGTAGGTCAAGTAGCCTATATCATACATCAGGGTATTTCATATGATCTCAGTTAGATCTGTTTATACTCTCTTGACAGTTCTTTGTCACTCATAGTCACACCATTTGAAATTTAGTTGGCAAGAGAGCACAAACATATATTGGACCTACAGTATAGTCTACCACATATTTCTGAGGCCCATAGTTCTCTATATGAATTGTAGATCAGATTGCCATTTGAGATTGAACTTACAGTATATTATTACAGTACCTCCATAACAAAGGAATTGATTAATTAAATTACCAAATATGTAAAATACCCATCAACTTATCTTTTAACAAGCTAATAAGAATCTCTTACTTGAGATGACATTTCCTCATGATTATTCCAACGAGGACAGCGACAGCTACAAATCCTGCAAAGGCTGTTATTATTATGAAATGGAAAGGACGTAAGAATGAAAGTTTGTTTGTGTCATGGGAACCTGAAAAAGAAAAGAGAAGAACTCATTGTGATCCTATATGACTTGTTTCTCTTCCTCCACTCTGGTCATTTACATTGTTGACAGATGCTCAATTTGAAGACTATTTTTGATACAATCCAGTTCACTGACATGGTAGATATTACTGAATGAGACCAAACATTCACAGTACAAGCTACATGTGACACGCAAACCAAACACTTACCATTGACAGAAATATTGAGATACAAAAAATGTGTTCCTCCATTGTATACACAATCACAGGTGTAGTTCCCTTCATCAGATGGTTGTATGTTGGTGATGTGTAGAAACACTCTGTCATTCTCTGTCTGTAGTGTGACTCTGGGGTCACAAGTGCTGTTTGTAACATTTTTGTCAAACCGAAGAGACACTTGACACTCATTCCCACCACGTATCACTCTATCTATCTTACATATTACAAACGTCATGTCATGACTGGTTTGGTTTAGACAGGTAAGAGTGCCCAAATCTGCTCCTGTTTTCAATGTTTTCACTTGAATCTCTGTAAACATGAAGGGAAATGGTTTGTAAGTGTATTGTTTCATTTTAAATGTTTGTTTTGCATTGACTACCATTACAATTGCAATGCACAGTTTGTTGCATAAGAGAAAGGTGTGTGTGTGTGCATATATATATATATATATATATATATATATATATATATATATATATATTCTGACGCAAATGTTTCTGCTTCCATAAATGCAGTTCAGATTGTGCTGAGTAGAACTCCTATTCCTATACGAGGTAATGCTAATGCCGTTAAAATGTAACAAATGAAACATGAGGACTGACCTCTTCTCTTCTGTGTCTGATAAAAGGACAAATCTTACCTTCAAAGGCTGTGCACACACCCCACACCAGCTGAAGCAGAGAAAGCCCGAATGCAAATCTTCCACACATAATGACCAACTGCTGCCTAGTCTGACAGCAGAACAAAAGTCAAACTAAAACAAACCAAATTGATGGTCCTGTTGAAAGGTTTGAACCAGTTACATGATCTGGTGCTGGCCAAGAGGAGGAAGTGGTGCTGTGTAAATGTATTCTAGCTTCTATGTGTAACTTTCACAATGACAATACATCTGTTGGGCTGTGTCTAGGGGCTCTGCAGGGCAACCACCACGTATTGTATAACAATAAATACACATTTCAAGAGGTCCACTTCCTGCTCTAGAAACAGTGATATATTCTGACACCACCACAAGACTGAGGGGGGTTACAGTTGATGTCAGAAGTTTACATACACTGAGGTTGGAGTCATTACAACTCGTTTTTTAACCACTCCACAAATGTCTTGTTAACAAACTATAGTTTTGGCAAGTCTGTTAGGACATCTACTTTGTTTATGACACAAGTCATTTTTCCAACAATTGTTTACAGACAGATTATTT
Organism: Salmo salar; assembly: GCF_905237065.1. NCBI lineage: Eukaryota > Metazoa > Chordata > Actinopteri > Salmoniformes > Salmonidae > Salmo > Salmo salar. The sequence continues at coordinate 14,236 of NW_025550373.1, read as the reverse complement.
CACTTATAACTGACAGTACCACAATTCCAGTGGGTCAGATGTTTACATACACTAAATTGACTGTGCCTTTAAACAGCTTGGAAAATTCCAGAAAATGTCATGGCTTTAGAAGCTTCTGATAAAACACCATGAGACCACGCAGCCGTCATACCGCTCAGGAAGGATACGCGTTCTGTCTCCTAGAGATGAACATACTTCGGTGCAAAAAGTGCAAATCAATCCCAGAACAACAGCAAAGGACCTTGTGAAGATGCTGGAGGAAACAGGTACAAAAGTTTCTATATTCACAGTAAAACGAGTCCTATATCGACATAACCTGAAAGGCCGCTCAGCAAGGAAGAAGCCACTGCTCCAAAACATTTTACATTTACATTTTAGTCGACGCTCTTATCCAGAGCGACTTACAGTAGTGAATGCATACATTTCATTTCACACATTTTTAATTTTTTTGTACTGGTCCCCCGTGGGAATCAAACCCACAACCCTGGCGTTGCACACACCATGCTGGCGTTGCAAACACCATGCTCTACCAACTGAGCCACAGGGAAGACTACCATAAAAAAGCCAGACTATGGTTTGCAACTGCACATGGGGACAAAGATCGTACTTTTTGGAGAAATGTCCTCTGGTCTGATGAAACAAAAATAGAGCTGTTTGGCCATTGTCATATGCGTCGAAAGGGACAGACCAAAGCGCAGCGTGTTGAGTGCTCATCTTCTTTTAATAACGTATAAAGTGAACACTTAAACAAAATTAACAAAGCGAAATCGACAGTTCTGTAAGGTGCACAGACTATACAGAAAACAACCACCCAGAAACCCAAAGGAAAAAACAGGCTGCCTAAGTATGGCTTCCAATCAGAGACAATGAAAGACACCTGCCTCTGATTAGAAACCATACTCGGCCACACATAGAAAATGAACATAGAAAATGAAAACTCGAACAAATCCCCATGAAACAAACCAACCCCAAAACACACAAAAACAACACCCCCTGCCACGCCCTGACCATACTACAATGACAAATGACCCCTTTTACTGGTCAGGACGTGACAGGCCATAATGACCATAAATATGTTTGGAGGAAAAGGGGGAGGCTTGCAAGCCAAAGAACACCATCCCAACCGTGAAGCATGGGGATGGAAGCATCATGTTGTGGGGGTGCTTTGCTGCAGGAGGGACTGGTGTACTTCACAAAATAGATGGCATCATGAGGGAGTAAAATTATGTGGATATATTGAAGCAACATCTCAAGACATCAGTCAGGAAGTTAAAGCTTGGTCGCAAATGGGTCTTCCAAATGGACAAAGACCCCAAGCATACTTCCAAAGTTGTAACAAAATGGCTTAAGGACAACAAGGTCAAGGTATTGGAGTGGCCATCACAAAGCCCTGACCTCAATCCTATATAAAATGTGTGGGCAGAACTGAAAAATCGTGTGCCAGCAAGGAGGCCTACAAACCTGACTCAGTTACACCAGCTCTGTCAGGAGGAATGGACCAAAATTCACCCACCTTATTGTGGGAAGCTTGTGGAAGGCTACCCGAAACATTTGACCCAAGTTAAACAATTTAAAGGCAATGCTACCAAATACTAATTGAGTGGATGTAAACTTCTGACCCACTGGGAATGTGATGAAAGAAATAAAAGCTGAAATAAATCATTCTCTCTACTCTTATTCTGACATTTCACATTCGTAAAATAAAGTGGTGATCCTACCTGACCTAAGACAGGACATTTTCACTAGGATTAAATGTCAGGAATTGTAAAAAACTGAGTTTAAATATATTTGGCTAAGGTATGTAAACTTCTGACTTCAACTGTATACCAAGTGTATGTAAGTGATGGTTAGATCTGGTCCTCCAGGTTAATAACAGGAAATGAACCTACCCAGTGCTATGTTTATGATTGAACATTATTATAATCATTCAATTCAATTATTACCTTTTATATACACCAATACCTTTTTAATACATCTGCAGCAGGGCAATAAAGTCCAGGGGCCTCATTTATAAACCCTGCGTACTTATAAAATAGAGCCCAGAATGTGTGTGCACCAGTAGGGGTGCATTGGTAAAATCACTGGGGAAACCAATCGCAGAAAAAAAGCCATATTACAACCTATGTGTTGTGATAATTGCATTGTTTTCTCTGTAACCTGTTAGTTCATATGCCTTGACACTGTGATATACAGGCCGAGTCAATAAGAAGACAGTGGCAGAATAAATTCAACCACACCTTTGTTTAATGTTTCTTACATTTTCAGACTACTAAACAACTGTTGATTTAATGGAGAGTTACCGCAAGTCACAAAGAATAACAGGAGCTGCCTCCACTATTCCAGCATCATATTTCAACTTCAACATTTCAACATATAATCACCTATGCTTAGTCTAATACAGTGACAACTAAAAGATACCAAAAACGATTTAGTCTAATCAACATAAACTAAATATGCTGTGGCTGTCCATGGCACTGATTTCTGTGTGTGTGTGCAAGTAGAAAAAGCAGGTTGACTCACCCTACTTGTAGAGAAATAATGATGCCATCTTCCTCTTTCATGTTGCCTAAACGGTCTATCACTGTCATACAGTACACGCTTTTAGTTTTTGTTGTCCTAGGCTACCTGGCTAAAATACTTGCTCACTAGACTAACTTCCTTTCATGGACAACAATACACCAGGCCAGCTAGTTAACATTAACCTACTACATCTAGCTACATGTTGAACTTCCATCCTCTCAAGCCAGGGGCACAATATATTAATTAATGGTTGGATCACAATCTCTGTTATAATCATTGGCCTGTACGGATAATTAAGTAAAACCACAAGTCCAAATCCCTATCTCCATCCATGGCTAATTTGGGAAAGGGATGATTTTTAGCTAGCTAGTTAGCCACTGGAGTACAACAACACAACGAGATGCAACAATTCAAGCTTTTTTCTGTCAATAAAGACGTTTGGCTTGTGATGTGATTGGTCTGAAGCCAAATCCAAACTGGCTTCCCTTGACACCAGGACGATTCACACCTGAATGATGGACGTTTTCAAGTGGAGTTTTAATGGTCTTTCACTAGCGTACAGTTTCAGGACCGGTTTGATTTATAATGGGAAACATACTGATGCATGGCGTGCTCCAAGTTTATAAATCTCTATTTTTATAGGTGCGCAGTCTTTTCAGAAATGGCACCACACGCATATATTTAGTGTGAAATTTACACAACGGTTTTGAATGAGGACCCTGGAGTTTGTGAGGGAGGTAGTGAGGGAGTTTGAGGAGGTTGTGAGGGAGGTGGTGAGGGAGTTTGAGGAGGTTGTGAGGGAGGTTGTGAGGGAGGTTGAGGAGGTTGTGAGGGAGGTTGTGAGGGAGGTGGTGAGGGAGTTTGAGGAGGTTGTGAGGGAGGTTGTGAGGGAGAATGAGGAGGTTGTGAGGGAGGTTGTGAGGGAGGTCGTGAGGGAGTTTGAGGAGGTTGTGAGGGAGGTTGTGAGAGGTTTTGCAACTATAACATTTCTGTCAACTGTGACTTTCGTTATCACACTGTAGCAATTTAAAAGTGCTGTTGATATCACTTGTCTCAAACAGATATGAGACTTGACATTCAACCCCTCTACTTATCGTACATGTTACAAATAATATGTTAAGTGTTAGGTTTGGACAGATTAAAGATCTGCTCTTCCTTTTTTCAATGTTTTCACTTGTGTCTCTGTAAACAGGAAGGGAAACAATTGTGGGTGTACTGTTTCATGGGATTGGTTGACTTGAGCATGAATAGCGAAGTGAAAATGTATTTTGAGTTGACCAAGTGCATCAAAACTGCAAAGCGAAAGATGTATAATAAACAATAATACTGTTCTTACTCAGTTAACATTGTCCTGAGTTACCCTTCTATTGTTAGAAAAGGTTTGAATCTTAACAGAAATGCCGCCAACATTTAAAAAAATCTTAGGACATGTAAGCTTCCCTTTTTTTGTGTTGCTTCTACATGCTGTGTATATTGAGAAAACAACTCTTACCTTGAGGATTGGTGCACACACCCCATATCAGCAGAAGCAGAGCAAGACTGAAAGCACATAATGACCAGCAGCAGAACGAAAAGCTAGGCCAATATGTTCTGCTCAGACCCACAGCAGAACAAAACTCAAACTAAAGCAAACCAAAGTGATGGTCCTTGACCTGGTTTGACCCAGTCGCAAACTCTCTTAAATGTGCTATCCAAGAGGAGGAAGTGGTGCTGTGTAAATGTGTTCTAGCTTCTATGTGTGACTTTCACAATGACAATACATATTTTGGGCTGTATCTAGGGGCTCTACAGTGCACAGGAGGCTGCTGAGGGGAGGACGGCTCACAATAATGGCTGGGATGGAGTAAATGGAATGGTATCAACCAGATGGAAAATGTGTTTGTGTTCGATTCCATTCATTCTGTTCCAGCCATTACTATGAGCCATTCCTCCCCAATTAAGGTGCCACCAGCTGCCTGTGATGCAGTGCAACCACCACAGATAATAAACTATGTGTCAAGAGGTCCACCTCCTTCTCCAGCAACAGTGATAGATTCTGACACCACCACAAGACTGAGGGGGGTTATATCAAGTGTATGTAAGTGATGGTTAGATCTGGATTTCCAGATTAATAACAGGAAAACCTATCAAGTGCTATGTTTCTGTTTATGATATAACATTAGTATAATCATTCATTTAAATGATTACCTTAATAAATGCCCTATTGACACACAGCAGAGCAACACATGATTTGAATTTAAGGGAGTTTGTGAGAGGGTGTGAGGATTTTGCACTGTGGCACTGCTGAGTGCTGATATTCATTTTACTGATCAAATACACATATTTTATTAGCATCACATTTAGGCTATCTACATCACACTAAAGGTCTCACTTCTAAAAAACAATGCATTCTTCCTCTCATGAGAAACCGCAAGGTACAGTTTCTAAGGTTAAGTAGTCATCTGCGCCTCCCCCCTAATGTGTGGTGTGTTCTCACTTCTCAAACCCCATAACAGACGAAACATGGCAGTGAAGTATAATATTGTCTTGCGGCGAGCTGCTCTATTAAAGCCACAGTCTCGCGTGGCTATCTTCAGTGACAAGCTGAAGACTCTTCTGGTTGCCTTTTGACACCTTGGCGGAATGCGAACGAAATTAGGCTCGAGCGATGTTTCTGTAGGCTACTGCGATGGCAGAGTTTGCAAAACAAATCCCCTCCCAATTGAAACAAATAATAATCATGATATCATTCTGCCAGGTAGGCATATTTTGTAGTTAACATTTAATTGAGAATGTTAGTGGGAAAGCCTTTCTATCTACTCATAAGACAGTTGCAGTATCATTAGTAGTTTATCGCTAACTGACTACACAAAGTGATAAACGCCCGCGCACGCACACAAATACCCATGCTGTTGCTTCTTCAGAAAGCTGTATAATACACTATTGTTTTTTAAACATTCAATTATTGTAACATTATTTGTCTGCCTGTTGAGGGTGACAGTTTGGTGCTCATCTTTCTGCTTCCACGCAATATAGTCCAGTGGATAAATTAAATAATTGTACAATTTTATAATACAAGTATCAAACTTGGTACACTAATACTTCCTTTAAGGACTATTTTAAAGATTGGAGGCAGTCTGGGAAGCCTGTCAATCAACCAGGACTGATATTTTAATAAAATGGCTGACATCTGGATTTCCTGTTAGAAGAAAATAGGGTATAGAAACAGAGTCGCACACTCCATACGTATAACCTCCCAGTAATTTATTGAGTAGTTAACACCAACTTTTCAGCATCACTGTGCCTTCTTCAGGATAAAATAGGGTAAAATCATTCCAAACAATATACAAATTGCTAATGTTATCTACCCACTAAATAAATCCCACAGGTAATATAGAAAGTAATTCTGATCATAAAGTACTCTTAAGAGTTCGCCAAATTTCAGTTTGTGACAAAACAAGCAAGTATAGTGCAAAGAATCATTGTACCATCTGAACCGCTATTAAATATATTTTCCATAACCAAACATATTGTATTTACAGCTGTTTGAAGCTGGTGTACAAAACCGAAAGTAAAAGACGTAACAACTAAATTTAAGAATGGGAAGCATAGAAATAGCTCACATAGAACAGATCTGCCGCATCTTTGACTTGCTTTCAATGAGAATGACAGATCATTTCTATGTGAATTAGGTCTGGTCCTCCCAAACGTTACATATTGCATGTTTAATAGGGGTCATTTTGAGGTCCTTTTGACCACAGCTAGGTAATGTCTAAATAAGTAATTTTGGTTATTAACTGATTTTGTCCATTAGTCCCCTGGTGGTAATTTCCAATATGGCCACCAACCAGCTGCATGCATGGGGAGATATTGGACTAGATTCACATGACGATATCTCCATAAATAATTGATACATACAGCCCATTGATGGTTTAAAATGTTTGAGGGGTCTGGAAACACAATAAAATGGCGCAGAAATGCCATATATATGTATCCTTTAAACTTTTTGTAGAGAAGTGGGGAAAACTGATCCCTGGTTGACTGTCATGCTTCCCAAACTGCCTCCAATCTTTAAAATGTTCCTTAAGGTGTCTAGTATTAGTGGGCCAAGTTTGATGCTTGGAACGATCATGTGTATAATGTATTTGGTTCTTATCCACTGTTTGTTTCACTTTCACCTCCAGGCCAGCAGAGGGCAATACCACGTTCCCCTCCCCTCAAATTACCCATTGTTAGTTTCTACATCGGTGGTCTTTATCAAATCTGTCAGATTTCTCGGGTGCTGTACACCGGGTACAGAGTTTAAAAGTCTAGTTAAACATTTATGCAGGTAAGCGCCATAAATTATGATTTTGCAGTCGGGTTATTAAGAGGTGTAGCTAGCTCAGAGCGTACTGATTTGACTTTTAGAAGCTGCGTTTGCTGTGTCTAAGGTTTACATTGCAATGTGTTGGCTAGCTAACGTAGCTAATTTAGCTAGCCAGTATTAGCCTGCTGTCTAATTCTTCACTCAGCTAAACGTGTATTCTGTTTTTGGACTAGCCACACAGTCGTTTGTCATGTTATGACACTGCTTCTTGCTAAATTGTATTTTGCTTGCTGTTCAGCAATATCTCTTTCTGTTTTGCTTCCCAATGCAATGCTGTGTCAGTCATGGCATGTAACGTTATCCTTCTGCTTTCACTAGTCACTGATCATGAAAAGTTCAAAGGAAGCTGTGCAGACTGCTGCCAAGGAGTTCCTCCAGTTCGTGAACAAAGGAGTGTCTCCATACCACGGTAAGAACCCCAATCATTCTAGGACTGGTAGTTTGATGGTTAAAGAAATGGTGTCCGTGCTACAGGTTCAGAACAATGGCAATATAATATTTAGTAGGCATGTAGCTGTCAAGAGCATGTAACCAAATGCAGTGGGAGACTATTCCAACCTAACTTGAATGGACCTTGATCTTTAAATAAGATAGATATCTTGCAGGCGGATGTCCTCTTTCTGAGCCTGTACTGATGCCAGTTTTGTTGTGCAGCTAACCTTTGCACTCTGATCCATGTACAGTCCGTTCACACTATCCTTGGCCTAGATCCCTCCTGAGCTGTCTTAAAGCCACCCTCTTATCAGACATTTAATTCATATGTCCCCTGGTTGCACAGGTTGTAACTCATAAAAGGAACGAGGTGGCTTGAAGTGAATGTCCTGCTCTTTTCACTCTGTCCTATGTGTGAGCAGTGGTTGAGGAGTGTAAGTCTCGTCTGCTGGGGGCTGGCTTCACTGAGCTGAAGGAGACTGAGCAGTGGAACATCAAGCCTGCCAGTAAGGTCAGTCAGTACATGGAGGTTCCAGTCCCACACTGATCTACACAGCTTTATAGGGCTTCATCATATAGGGATCAAATAATATTTTCCTGTCAAACTGTGTTTGATTGAGAACTAACTACTCCTCTTCTCTGAACAGTACTTTGTGACCCGTAACTACTCCTCCATCATCGCTTTTGCTGTGGGCGGACATTTCCAGCCAGGCAATGGCTTCACTATGATTGGAGCACACACAGACAGCCCCTGTCTGAGGGTAAGGATGAAATTCTACACTGGGCAAAGAACTGAGCTGTGTTTGTTAGGGACAAAATGTTTTGAAACCGTCAGGTAATGTCTGAAATATTTTAGTTTTCTGATGCCAAACTATTTGCTAAGGTGTACCCTACTGAACACGACCCAGGGCTAACACCGCCAACCACTGGGGATAGTATGTCATACTTGTATTTGGTCGCTAACTTGACACCCTTCTCTCTCTGTGTGGTTGATTCAGATTAAGCCACGGTCCAAGAAGACCAAACAGGGCTGTCTGCAGGTCGGGGTGGAGTGCTACGGAGGAGGAATCTGGAACACCTGGTTCGACCGTGATCTGACCATCGCCGGTCGTGTTATGGTCAAGGTATGGCAATGTAACCCTACCGATCTAACCCTTCATTCACCGGTGAAACATTAAGGTTGGCCCATTCTTTGGTTTCTGAACTTGACTGAACTATGTGTTGAAGTGTGTCTGGAGAATGACAGTGTTTTCTTTGAGGACCTTACGTGGGAGTTGTTGTGTTGTTGTGGTGCAGACTGGAGATAAGCTGGTCCATCGTCTGGTTCACGTGCCCCGGCCGATCATGAGGATCCCCCACCTGGCCATCCACCTCCAGAGGGACATCAACGACTCCTTCGGCCCCAACAAGGAGAACCACCTGTAAGTCCCGGATTGCATCTCAACAGTCTTAACTGGCTCCCTCTCCTTGCCACCTCTCCTTGCCGCCTCTCCTCCATCTACTGATCTGACGACAGGACAGGTGAAGGCAGTATGGCAGGAATTTGCTTTCACCTGTTCTGTTCTTTCAGTGCAGTTGAAGGGGAGGAGACCAGGAGCGGAGGCTGCTTGAGACTATTGAGATACACCCCTCATGGGAACCAGGAGAACAAACATGAATTGGACAGAGAAATAAGCGTTTAGTTACTGTGTGTGTGACAGAGTGCCCATCCTAGCCACTGCTGTCCAGGAGGAGTTGGAGACTGGCTGCTGTTCCACTGGGGATGCCTGCGACGCCACCACTGTTGTAAGACTCTAACTATCCATATCTCTCACTGTACAGTATGGCCAAAAGTTTTGAGAATGACACAAATATAAATTTCCACAAAGTTTGCTGCTTCAGTGTCTTTAGATATTTTTGTCAGATATTACTACGGAATACTGAAGTATAATTACAAGCATTTCATAAGTGTCAAAGGCTTTTATTGACAATTACATGAAGTTGATGCAAAGAGTCAATATTTTCAGTGTTGACCCTTCTTTTTTTCAAGACCTCTGCAATCCGCCCTGGCATGCTGTCAATTAACTTCTGGGCCACATCCTGACTGATGGCAGCCCATTCTTGCATAATCAATGCTTGGAGTTTGTCAGAATTTGTAGGTTTTTGTTTGTCCAACCGCCTCTTGATGATTGACCACAAGTTCTCAATGGGATTAAGGTCTGGGGAGTTTCCTGGCCATGGACCCAAAATATCGATGTTTTGTTCCTCGAGCCACTTAGTTATCACTTTTGCCTTATGGCAAGGTGCTCCATCATGTTGGAAAAGGCATTGTTCGTCACCAAACTGTTCCTGGATGGTTGGGAGAACTTGCTCTCGGAGGATGTGTTGGTACCATTCTTTATTCATGGCTGTGTTCTTAGGCAAAATTGGGAGTGAGCACACTCCCTTGGCTGAGAAGTAACCCCACACATGAATGGTCTCAGGATGCTTTACTGTTGGCATGACACAGGACCGATGGTAGCGCTCACCTTGTCTTCTCCGGACAAGCTTTTTTCCGGATGCCCCAAACAATCGGAAAGGGGATTCATCAGAGAAAATGACTTTATCCCAGTCCTCAGCAGTCCAATCCATGTACCTTTTGCAGAATATCAGTCTGTCCCTGATGTTTTTCCTGGAGAGAAGTGGCTTCTTTGCGGCCCTTCTTGACACCAGGCCATCCTCCAAAAGTCTTTGCCTCACTGTGCGTGCAGATGAACTCGCACCTGCAGGCTGCCATTCCTGAGCAAGTTCTGTACTGGTGGTGCCCCGATCCCGCAGCTGAATCAACTTTAGGAGACGGTCCTGGCGCTTGCTGGACTTTCTTGGGCGCCCTGAAGACTTCTTCACAATAATTGAACCGCTCTCCTTGAAGTCCGATAAATGGTTGATTTAGGTGCAATCTTACTGGCAGCAATATCCTTGCCTGTGAAGCCCTTTTTGTGCAAAGCAATGATGATGACATGTGTTTCCTTGCAGGTAACCATGGTTGACAGAGGAAGAACAATGATTCCAAGCACCACCCTCCTTTTGAAGCTTCCAGTCTGTTATTCGAACTCAATCAGCATGACAGAGTGATCTCCAGCCTTGTCCTCGTCAACCCTCACACCTGTGTTAACGAGAGAATCACTGACATGATGTCAGCTGGTCCTTTTGTGGCAGGGCTGAAATGCAGTGGAAATGTTTTTGGGGGATTCAGTTCATTTGCGTGGCAAAGAGGGACTTTGAAATTAATTGCAATTCATCTGATCACTCTTCATAACATTCTGGAGTATATGCAAATTGCCATCATACAAACTGAGGCAGCAGACTGTGAAAATGTAGATTTGTGTCATTCTCAACTTTTGGCCACGACTGTACACTCTACAGTACTAGATACAGTTATACACAGTCCAGTGTACCCCGCATGCACACACTAATCAATCACTTGCCTTACTCAACTTCAGTAGGCCTTCAGTACGTTTCTCCATCTCTCCCCTCTCTCTCACTCTTCCAGGCAGAGAAGCACCACCCGACCCTGGTCAAGGTGCTGTGTTCAGAGCTGGACGTTCAGCCTGAGGCCCTGCTGGACTTTGAGCTGTGTCTGGCTGACACTCAGCCAGGGGTGAGTCTCGTCTCAACACCTCCTCCCCCTCTGTTAATGACATCGATAACAGATTACTGACGTGTGTGTTTGCTGTGTAGGCAATTGGAGGTGTGTTTGAAGAGTTCATCTACTCCCCCCGTCTGGACAACCTCCACAGCTGCTACTGTGCCCTACAGGTGAGTCTCCTCTCTCCTCTGTTCCAACTCAACACTCCACCTCCAGACACTAACAACAGGTCTCCTTCTCAAACTACATAAAGATCTGAGAGTAGGAACCTCACATCTTTTCCTCCAGCGTGTTTGAGGGGGACGAGAGGAATCGGAACATGACTACCACCATAATGTGAACGTCCTCTTTAACCTTACCATTCATTCTACTTCCTCTTTAACCTTAACCTTCATTCCCCTAACCTTTACCCTCTTTTCCTCTGTCCACTAGGCTCTGATGGACTCCTGCATCTCTGGAGACTCTTTGGCCACAGACCCCAACATCAGGATGGTGACTCTGTTTGACAATGAAGAGGTCAGTACCCCAGTCCTGTGTTGGCTAAATTCCTTCTGTGTAGAGCTTCTCCTTATCACTGGCCTATAGCTAGGAACTATAACTAGAGCCCAGAGTTGTCTGGTGGTCAGGAAAACCCCCTGGGAACATATTCACAAAGTATCTCTAAGGAGTGCTGATATATGATCAGGTTCACCCTCTAATTGTAATTTAAAAGGTACAACTGATCATAGATCAGCACTCCTACTCTGAGATGTTTTGTCAATATGGGCCCTGACCCTCTGTATATCTAACCCAGGGCTCTCCGACCCTGTTTCTGGAGAGATACCATCCTGTAGGTTTAGACTCCAACCCTGTTCCTGGAGAGATGCTATCCTGTAGGTTTATACTCCAACCCTGTTCCTGGAGAGATACCATCCTGTAGGTTTATACTCCAACCCTGTTCCTGGAGAGATACCCTCCTGTAGGTGTATACTCCAACCCTGTTCCTGGAGAGATACCATCCTGTAGGTTTATACTCCAACCCTGTTCCTGGAGAGATGCTATCCTGTAGGTTTATACTCCAACCCTGTTCCTGGAGAGATACCATCCTGTAGGTTTATACTCCAACCCTGTTCCTGGAGAGATACCATCCTGTAGGTTTATACTCCAACCCTGTTCCTGGAGAGATACCATCCTGTAGGTTTATACTCCAACCCTGTTCCTGGAGAGATACCATCCTGTAGGTTTATACTCCAACCCTGTTCCTGGAGAGAGACCCTCCTGTAGGTTTATACTCCAACCCTGTTCCTGGAGAGATACCCTCCTGTAGGTTTATACTCCAACCCTGTTCCTGGAGAGATACCCTCCTGTAGGTTTATACTCCAACCCTGTTCCTGGAGAGATACCCTCCTGTAGGTTTATACTCCAACCCTGTTCCTGGAGAGATACCCTCCTGTAGGTTTATACTCCAACCCTGTTCCTGGAGAGATACCATCCTGTAGGTTTATACTCCAACCCTGTTCCTGGAGAGATACCATCCTGTAGGTTTATACTCCAACCCTGTTCCTGGAGAGATACCATCCTGTAGGTTTATACTTCAACCCTGTTCCTGGAGAGATACCATCCTGTAGGTTTATACTCCAACCCTGTTCCTGGAGAGATACCATCCTGTAGGTTTATACTCCAACCCTGTTCCTGGAGAGATACCCTCCTGTAGGTTTATACTCCAACCCTGTTCCTGGAGAGATACCCTCCTGTAGGTTTAGACTCCAACCCTGTTCCTGGAGAGATACCCTCCTGTAGGTTTATACTCCAACCCTGTTCCTGGAGAGATACCCTCCTGTAGGTTTATACTCCAACCCTGTTCCTGGAGAGATACCATCCTGTAGGTTTATACTCCAACCCTGTTCCTGGAGAGATGCTATCCTGTAGGTTTATACTCCAACCCTGTTCCTGGAGAGATACCCTCCTGTAGGTTTATACTCCAACCCTGTTCCTGGAGAGATGCTATCCTGTAGGTTTATACTCCAACCCTGTTCCTGGAGAGATGCTATCCTGTAGGTTTATACTCCAACCCTGTTCCTGGAGCGATGCTATCCTGTAGGTTTATACTCCAACCCTGTTCCTGGAGAGACACCCTCCTGTAGGTTTATACTCCAACCCTGTTCCTAGAGAGATACCCTCCTGTAGGTTTATACTCCAACCCTGTTCCTGGAGAGATGGCCTCCTGTAGGTTTATACTCCAACCCTGTTCCTGGAGAGATACCCTCCTGTAGGTTTATACTCCAACCCTGTTCCTGGAGAGATACCATCCTGTAGGTTTATACTCCAACCCTGTTCCTGGAGAGATACCATCCTGTAGGTTTAGACTCCAACCCTGTTCCTGGAGCGATACCATCCTGTAGGTTTATACTCCAACCCTGTTCCTGGAGAGATACCCTCCTGTAGGTTTATACTCCAACCCTGTTCCTGGAGAGATACCATCCTGTAGGTTTATACTCCAACCCTGTTCCTGGAGCGATGCTATCCTGTAGGTTTATACTCCAACCCTGTTCCTGGAGAGATGCTATCCTGTAGGTTTATACTCCAACCCTGTTCCTGGAGAGATACCATCCTGTAGGTTTATACTCCAACCCTGTTCCTGGAGCGATGCTATCCTGTAGGTTTATACTCCAACCCTGTTCCTGGAGAGATGCTATCCTGTAGGTTTATACTCCAACCCTGTTCCTAGAGAGATACCCTCCTGTAGGTGTATACTCCAACCCTGTTCCTGGAGAGATACCCTCCTGTAGGTTTATACTCCAACCCTGTTCCTGGAGAGATACCCTCCTGTAGGTTTATACTCCAACCCTGTTCCTGGAGAGAGACCATCCTGTAGGTTTATACTCCAACCCTGTTCCTGGAGAGATGCTATCCTGTAGGTTTATACTCCAACCCTGTTCCTGGAGAGATACCCTCCTGTAGGTTTATACTTCAACCCTGTTCCTGGAGAGATACCATCCTGTAGGTTTATACTCCAACCCTGTTCCTGGAGAGATACCCTCCTGTAGGTTTATACTCCAACCCTGTTCCTGGAGAGATGGCCTCCTGTAGGTTTATACTCCAACCCTGTTCCTGGAGAGATACCGTCCTGTAGGTTTATACTCCAACCCTGTTCCTGGAGAGATACCATCCTGTAGGTTTATACTCCAACCCTGTTCCTAGAGAGATACCATCCTGTAGGTTTATACTCCAACCCTGTTCCTGGAGAGATACCATCCTGTAGGTTTATACTCCAACCCTGTTCCTGGAGAGATACCCTCCTGTAGGTTTATACTCCAACCCTGTTCCTGGAGAGATGCTATCCTGTAGGT